>NC_056567.1:32550542-32585792 GCF_013358625.1 Macadamia integrifolia | reverse complement strand
AGAGGCCCGGAGGTATTTCTGGGATTAGTCCTCCGACGCCCAAGTTAGACCGGCAGAACAATCTTTTTTCTTAGGAGTAATGGTGTGTGTTTCGACTTACCTCTTCTGTCTTTTAGGGTTTCCTCTATAGGATTACCCCATTTCCCAGTCTAACCAGGATACGTCTTCCTACCTTCGTAGGGAATATTCCCTATTCGGGTATCCCTTCCTTACGTGGTTAGTCCTTTGCGTGCCCCCTCCTACTCTTGGAGTCCTGGTCGTGGTGGACGCACCTCGGCTGGGTGCCACCTGTCCCTACCTGAGATGCCACGTGCCTTTGTCTTACTGGGTGGCTAATTTGAGCGTATCAGGAGTTCCCTTACTGCCACTAAGAAACCCTTCTAGTGGGAGTAACCATGCCTTTCTTTTTCCTTCTCTCATGTGCTCCTTCGGCCTTCTTCCTTCGTCTTCGGCTTTCATCCTATTTGAGGTAAGGCCCTTCGGTCAGGTCTGCTTGGCCTTGGCCTGAGCCCCCAACCGAGATAGTGACATTCGGTCAGGTCTGCTCGGCCTTGCCTGAGATCCCAACCTGGGAGAGGACCTTTGGTCAAGCCCACTAGGCTTTAGCCTGAGTCCCCCCAATCGAGGTAAGGACCTTCGGTTAGGTCTACTCGGCTATGGCCTGAGCCCCCAACCGAGGTGAGGACCTTCGGTCAGGTCCGCGACCAGTACAAACCTCAGGAGTAGCTATTGATGATGTGGCGACATCATTAATGCTCGGGCAGTCGTATCGTTTTTCTTCCTTTTATAAGGAGTGGGTCCATTTGTGGCCCACTTTCGTTTTTCCTTCGGAGAGCTTTCCTTCGGTTTCGGTGCTTCCTTCGGAGAGCTTCCCCTCAGTCCTGATTTCTTTTCCCTTATCGTCTCTTGTTCATAAGTACGATGTCCAGTTTGTTTGGGCATAGTCCCTCGTCCTTCGAGAGGACAATGTCCAACCGAAGGGGTCGAAGCCCCGGGGGGATCCAAGGGATGTCCTTAGGCTCTTCCCCCGATTCGCCCTCGTCTAGCGACTTGTCGTCTACGGCCTCACCATCGGGGTCCGAGGGTGGCTCAAACGGTGAGGGTTTCAGGGAGAGGGTGCTTGAGTCTAGAGCCCGAACCCAGGACTCTCTTGAGGTGGAAGCTCTCAACATCATTTCCACTATGGACGAGCTTGAGTTGGGGGAACTGAGGGCCTCCTGTATTATTTCAGATGCCTTTGTGCTCCGGCTGCCAAATCCGACAGACCGAGCCAGCTATCGGAACCCGAAGAGCTGTGCTTGTACAAGGAGGCTTTCAAGGCCGGCCTTCGGCTCCCTTTCTCTCCCCCTCTTCATCAATTGCTTCCTCCAGGCCAGTAAAGGGCTTTTGGGCTAGTACTACTTCAGCCCTCGGAAAGACCTTCGGCTGCTGAACGGTTACCCCACATCGATCCACAACTGGAAGGAGAAATTCTTCTTTATGAGGTTGTTGGAGGGGGTGCCCTTCGGCATTGTTTGGGACATCCCCGATCTGAGGATGGTGAACTTCGCTCCTGCCCTTCTTGGGACAGACGCGGAGTCGATAGCGAGGCGACAGGACACTTGTCCTCCTGTTGAGTCCTACAGTCTTAAGTCGGACGCCGTCTTGTTCAAATTTGGGCTTAGCCCGGTTGAGTCTTAGGCCTGTCTAAGTACATTTGGCATCGGAGCCTTGTCCTTCGTACTACTTTCGTGTCCTTTTGTAGTGCAAATCTCTAGGGCAGAAGCTAGGGCCGCTGCAGCAGAGAGGCAGACCCAAATAAGGGAGGCCAGGGCGCGGGACGCGCAGTAGCAGCATAAGAGAAGGAGAAGGGGGCTCCCACCTCCGAGGCTCCCCCTTCCAAGAAGAGGGCTAGGGTCGAAGGACCCAGTGCCGATGTAGTCCACGCCTTCGCTGCCCTGGGCTATAATGTATTGTCTGCCTTGGATACTTCTCCGGTGACCGACTTCTAAAGTCCGAGGGTCACCCAGGTCCGAACCAAGGTTGGCTTCGTCCCCCACTGGTAGGTCAAGGAGGACGACACTATCTGTCAGGAGTGTAGCCCGGGAGTTGGTACAGAAGGGCAGCCTTCCCCGAGATGCTGCCGAAGCTCAACGCTAGGGGATGGCAGCTATGATAACTAGCACCTGCATCTTTATGGCGGGGGTAAGCTTCAACCTTTGGCCTCTTATTTATTACAATGGCGATGTTCTGACTATCGGTGTTCTGCTCAGGCTCAGAACCAAGTGGGTCAGCTGGCGATCTGGGCTGAGGCCTTGGCCTGAGACCTCGAGGCTTCCGAACGCGAGAAGTCTATGCTTGAGAATGAGCGTTCAGTCCTCCTTGAGAAGGTGGAGCACCTGGAGGCTTACCGTCACCCGCCAGGAATGCGATCGGAAGCTTGCAGAGCTGAAGGCGCAAATTGCGGCGAGAGTTGAGGAGGCCGAGGTCCGAGGGGCCGATAGGTACAAGGCCTCTGAGGACTTTCGGGAGGAGGTTGGGCGTGCCAGAGCCCCCGGGTTCATGATGGGTGCTATTGAGGTCCGAGACTGGGTCCTCGAGCATTACTTGAAGGTCTCCTTTGAGGATAGCGGGCCAATTTTTGAAGAGGAGGGTATCGAGGCTGCCCTAACTGCTACCGAGGTGGCTGATGATGAGGGCGGAAGGGAGGAAGAAGAGGTTCAGCTGCAACGCAAAGTGCCTTTGACTCCTGGCCACGTTGGCTCCGATTGGGAGACTCCACCATGCCGAGGACGAGGCCGTGAACCCAACGGACACCCCCTGAGGCTGCCTCTTCCGTGTTCCTTCTGACCTTCGGGCTAAGCTTCGTATTTGGGGGCTTCTCTTTTTTGTTTGTGGCCTTAGGGCCTTTTTATGTAATTTCAGCCTTCGGGCTTTCTAATGTAATCTCAGCCTTTGGGCTTTTTTGGTGAATGAATGCCCCAATTCCTTCGGATATCTTTGCTCCTCGCCCTGTCTTTTTTTTTTTTTTGAAGTCCACTAAGGGATATTTAGCCCACAGGTTGGTGCACGAAGGCCGAGAGGCCTTATGCCAGTACTTTCTCCTAAGCGTAATATGAGCCTCGACCTGTCTTTGTTCGAGGCTTGGTCCTGTTGCGTCGGCCGGTCCGAGGCTGGAGCCTTGAAGGGGGGCCTTGCATAAGCAGGATTTCACTAAGTGTTAGTGTTTCCCTTCAGCTCCAGCCGAGGGAGCTTTCCTTATGTGCGGAGATTGGGGGTGCCGTTGACCTGTTTGGCCCTGGGCCGAACTTCCAACCGAGGTAATGAACTTAGGGTATCGGCTTTGTCCAACCGAGAGGAGTTCCTTCGGTTGGGACCACCGAGGTGAGGACCTTTGGTTGGGTCCTTTGGCCTTAGCCTGAGCCCCTAACCAAGGTAATGACCTTCAGGGAAAGGACCTTCGGCAAGGTCCGCTCGGCTTGGCCTTAATCCACAACCGAAGTATAGATCTTCGGTTGGGTCCCTCGGCCTTAGCATGAGTCCCCAACTGAGGAATATTCCTTAGAGACTTGTCCAAAATCAATTGCCTTGAACCAACTTATATATTTTTCGTAATAAAAATCCTTCGAAGCGCTTGGGGGTGGAAAACTACAAACTGAGACTGGTTTAAGAAGCAAAAACAAAAACTAAGTAAATGTGCATGCTATGACTACTGATAAAATTTCCTCAGGTTCTTCGAGTTCCATGATCGGAGTACCCTTTCTCCCCCCGTAGTCTCCAGGTGATAGGACCCTAGTCGTATTATCCTGGTGACTCTGTAGGGCCCTTCCCAATTTGGAGCCAACTTTCCTTGATGCTTCGGGTCTGATATCTCCACCCTTCTGAGGACGAGGTCACCTATTCTGAACTCGTTTCTTCGGACTTTAGAATTGTAATGCCTCGCAACCTTTCGCTGGTAGGCGGTGATCCTTTCTTGCGAGGCTTCTCGTTCTTCATTCAGGAGGTCTAAATTAGCTTGAAGCCCTTTATCGTTTTCTGTTTCATCGTAGTACTAAACTCGATGGGTCATGGCTCCTACCTCCAATGGGAGCATAGCTTCCGTGCCATAAGTTAAATTGAAGGGTGTTTCTCCGGTGGCGGATCTCTCAGTCGTGCGGTAAGCCCAAAGGATGCTGTGTAGCTCTTCTGCCCATAACCCCTTGGCATCATCCAGCATTTTCTTTATTCCTTGAAGCAGGGTATGATTGGTTACCTCTGTCAACCCGTTGGTTGATGGGTAACCAACGGATGTTTTCCTGTGGTTGATGCCAAGGGCTTCACAAAAGGAGTCAAAAGTTGGGTTAGCAAACTGAGTTCCATTATCCGTTACCACCACCCGGGGGATCCTGAACTGATAGACTACCGCCCTCTCGAAGTTCCTTATATTCTTTTTGAATATTGTAGCTAGTGCTTCGGCTTTTGCCCACTTCGTGAAGTAGTTTATCGTCACCACAATAAACTTTCTTTGCCTCGTGGCCAGAGGGAACGGGTCCAAGATGTCCATTCCCCATATGGCAAACGGTAACGGGCTTGACAGAGAGGAAAGCTCAGTAGCATGCTGCCTAGGGACGGGGGAGAACATCTGATACTTAACGCACTTTCTGACGAATTCCTCTGCATCTTTCCTCATGGTTGGCTAGAATAAGCCCTGCCTCAGTACTTTGTGGGCCAAGGCCCAGGCTCCCAGATGTTGGCCACATATCCCTTTGTGTACTTCTCGGAGTGCATAAAGTATGGTGTGGTGAATCTTATCTTGTACAACGTCTCGCCCTTCAATAGGAACTGTGTTGACTGCATTCACACCTTCCTCGCCTCATCCCTGTCTTCGGGGAGGGCTCCTTCCTTCAGGTACTTGATTATGACATCCATCCAGCTAGGGCTGTTTTCATCGATGGGTAACACCTCTTGTGCACTTTCGGTGCTTGGCTGAGGTAACACTTCAAAATACACCGATCGTCTGAGGTTTGTGAAGTCAGAGGTGGCCAACAACGACAATGCATTAGCGCGGGTGTTCTCTTCCCGCGGCACCTGTCTTACCTCGAACTCCTTGAAGGCTACCACTTTCTCTCGCACCACCTTCAAGTATTCTGCCATCGTCTGTCCCTTGTCTTCATAGTCTCCATTTACTTGTCACACCACGAGCTGCAAGTCACTGTGCACCACCAACTCCTGCACCATCAAAGCCCGCGTTAGATTTATTCCGGCTATTAATGCTTCATACTCAGCTTTATTGTTGGAGGCACTGGAGTCAAACCGTAGGGCGTACTCGATCTTGAATCCTTTAGTTTTGACTAGTATGATCCTTGCTCCGCTTCCCGTTAGGTTGGATGCACCATCCATATATAATGTCAGTATTTTTTGCCCGAGCCTCGACAATCTCCTGGGGTTCATCTGGAAGCGTTGTCTCCGCTATAAAGTCGGCTAGGGCCTGTGCTTTTATCGCAGTTCTCAATTTGTATTGGCTGTCAAATTCTCCCAACTCTATCGCCCAGTTTACTAGGCGACCGGACATATCCGGCCTCTAAAGTATCTTCTTCAGGGGTTGGTCCGTGAGCACGTATACAGTGTGATTGAAAATAGGGCCTCAGCTTTCTTGTCGTTATCACCAGTGCGTATGCCACCTTCTCCATCTTTCTGTATCTTATTTCTGCGTCCAAAAGGGTTCGACTAACGTAGTATATTGGCCGTTGTTGTCTTCCTTCTTCCTTTATCAGTACCGTGCTTACCGCCACTGTCGATACAGCTAGGTATAATTGCAAGGTATCCTCGGTGTTTGGCTTTGTCTGTAGCAGGGGCGTCGTTAAGTACTCTTTCAGTTGTTCGAAAGACTTCTTGTATTCCTCCGTCCATTATAACTTTTTGGATTCCTTTAAGGCTTTGAAGAAGGAAAGACACTTGTTAGCCGACAGAGACATGAACCGTCTTAGGGAGGCGACTCTGCCTGTTAGCTCCTGGACTTGCTTCACATTCTGCGGTGACCTCATATCTCGAATGGCTTGTATCTTCATCAGGTTGGCTACGATCCCCCTCTCCGAGACGATGAAGCCAAGGAACTTTCCCGATGCTACTCCGAATGCGCACTTCGTTGGGTTCAGCTTCATGCCGTATTCCCTCAGTACTTGGAACGCCTTCTCTAAGTCTCGGATATGGTGTTCTGCCTTCAGGCTTTTCACGAGCATGTCATCCACGTACACGTCCATGGTCTTGCTGATCATCCCCTTGAAGATCTTGTTCACTAACTTTTGGTAAGTGGCCCCTGAGTTTTTTAGCCCGAAGGGCATTACTTTATAGCAGTACAACCCCCCCCTCGGTCACGAAGGATGTCTTCGGGACATCGGCCTCACACATCTTAATTTGATTGTACCCTGAGTATGCATCCATGAAGCTCAGCGCCTCATATCCTGAAGTTGCATCGATGAGAAGGTCTATCTTCGACAGGGGATAGTTGTCCTTTGGGCAGGCTTGTTTAAATCCATGAAGTCGATGCAGATCCTCCGCTTCCCGTTTGCCTTCGGGACCATAACCACGTTGGATATCCATTCTGGGTATTGGATTTCGCGGATGAACTTGGCCTTGAGCAACTTCTCTATCTCCTCAGCTATCTTCTGTTGCCTCTCGGGGGTGAAGGTCCTCTTCTTCTGCTGTACTGGCTTCTTGGTTGGGTCGACACTCAAACGATGCTCTATTACCTCCTGGGCTAAGCCAAGCATGTCTGAGGCTGACCAGGTGAAGACATCAGAGTTGTCTCGGAGAAATGAGATGAGCTTTTCTCGTTGTTCACTTAGCATTAAGGCCCCAACTTGGAATTGGCGAGTGTTATCCCCTTCTTCAACGTCAACTTGTATCAGCTCTTCCGTCGGTTCCCCCCTATGATAACTGGTGTCATCATGCAGATCTTCTATCGGGAGCGCCTTGCCTGCCTTTTCTTTTCCCCCATAAGGTGGTGGCGTAGCACTTTTGGGACGCCTCCTGATCACCTCGACACTCGCCGACTCCGTTCTTGGTTGGAAACTTCATCTTGAGGTGTGGTGTGGAGACTATGGCCTTTATTAAATTTAAGCCGACTCTCCCTAGTATGGCGTTGTACGCCGAGGTGATGTCCACTACCAGAAAGTTGATCATGACTGTTACTTGGCGGTCTCCGGTGCTGGCCCTTACTGGCAACTCGACCGACCCCTCTACTTTGACCGGGGCACCTGAGAACCCTTGCAACGGGTGTTCGACCTTCTTGAGCTTTCCTTTGTCTAGGCCCATCTTCTGGAAAGCTTTAAGGAATAGGATATTAGCTGAGCTGCCGTTATCCACCAAGATCATTTTTACTTGACAATCGGCTATGGTCATAGTGATTACCAGGGTATCATCATGTGGCGTCTGCACCCCTTCCAGGTCGTCATCCGAGAAGGAGATAACCGTCCCCGTCTTTGCCTTCTTGTTTGACTATTCAGCCACATGCATGCCTCTCTCATAGGCTTTTGCTTTCCTGGCCGAGATAGAACTTTCTCCAGTGGCCAAGCCTCCACTGATAGTTGTTATAACCCTAGTTGGGATTTTATGATCTTCCTGGGGGCGAGGGTCAGCTTCCTCGGGTGTCCGGTCC
This sequence comes from Macadamia integrifolia, assembly GCF_013358625.1. Taxonomy (NCBI): domain Eukaryota; kingdom Viridiplantae; phylum Streptophyta; class Magnoliopsida; order Proteales; family Proteaceae; genus Macadamia; species Macadamia integrifolia. The sequence goes on along the minus strand of NC_056567.1, from coordinate 32,578,177 downwards.
CTTTTCCGTTCTTGATTGCCTTTATGGGCTGGCCCCCTTCTTTCACGGCGGCCTTTGCCGTCTCTTTGGCTGTTGTCCTTGCGGTTATTGCCGTCTTGGGCATCCTCCTTTTTGCGGTCTACGAATTGACCTAGATATCCTCTTCGGATCATTCCTCTTATTTCTTCCTTCAGGTGCCAACAATATTCGGTGTTGTGGCCATGGTCCCTGTGGAAGTGGTAGTATTTGTCCATGTTGCGTCTCTCAGGATGTCGTCCCATCTTCCCTGACCACTTCATGGCTCGGGCATCTGGGGACTCTTTTATATGCATTAGCACGTCCGTCTGTCTCCGGTTTAGGGGTGCATATCTTTCAAACTTCTTCGGCGGACTGGGTGCTCGATCACGTTTGGACTTTTGTCTCTTGCCTTCAGGAGGCTTATCATCACCTCTTGAGGTCCTTTTCCTCCCCGCCTTCCCTTTAGCTTCTTCGTCAACTTGGAGGGTTTCTTCCATCTGAATGTACTTGTCACACTGAGCCCTTAACTCAATTAGGTTCCTCGGTGTATGCTTTGCCAAAGACATTTTTAACTCTTTATTCTTGACGCCTCCCAACAGGGCCGTGAACTCTTCTTTCTGGTCCAGACCTCTAATCGTGATCTCCTGCTGGAAGCGCTTCATGTAGTTTTGTAGTGACTCTCCTTCATGCTGTTTGACGTTGGTCAGATTCAATGTAGTCTTCTGAAGGGGTTGGCTACTGGAGAATCCCTTCACGAAGAAGTAACTAAATTCACTGAAGCTGTGAATTGATTTCGTCGGCAGGCGGTTGTACCATAGCCTTGCCGCTCCTCTGAATGTTAAAGGCAAGGCGCGACACATAATGTTTTCCGAGACTCGGTGGAACTGCATCGCGACCTTGAAGCCTTCCAGATGATCGACGGGGTCCCCAGACCCGTCGTAGGTGTCTTATTTGGGTAGACAAAAATCGACCGGGAGCGGATCCCTCATGACGACCTCATCAGCTAGAGCCGTGGCATTAGTGAGGTCCGGCTCGCGAGTCTCTGTCTGGTTTTCTGCTACCTTCCAGATCTTGTCCTTCAGGTCTAGGATCATCTGCTTCAACCCTGAGTCTTCATGTCTTTGACTGTTTCCTTGGTGCGATTCCTCATGCCTAGCCCCTGTGGAGCGCCGCATCCTTTCTTTGGGTGCAGGGATTTCCCTTGTGGCTCGGTTTCGAGGGTTTCGGTCGGACCTTATCGACCCCGAGCTACTCTGGTCCTCGTCCTGAACTTGTTCTGGCTGGACATGGGAGCCTCGCACTGCCCTTCCGGACTTCTGAGAGACGGCCTTGGAGACCTCCTTCATTATCTCGGCCATTTGGTCATACTTCTCCTGAAGGGCGTCGAACTGCTCCCTAGTCGTAATCCTGCGCCCTGGGAGGGGGTGGAGGATTATTGTCTCTACACACCGAATGTCTGATCGAGCGCTGTCCCTCGCGGACCCTTCCCGATCATCGTTTCCTCATTCTTGACCTACGTCCGCCGAGGGGGGGAGAAATTCTGAAGGTTCCTCATTCATATTCATACTCGGCGCTGCTCTTGTTTTCTTACGATTGTAGGTTTTCCCCACCATTACTCTGTCGTTCCCACGGACAGCGCCAATCTGTTGCTACCGAAAATCCGTATGAGGCTGGGTACCGATCCTGCACGAGCACAGAAGGTAGAGGCCCGGAGGTATCTCCGGGATTAGTCCTCCGACGCCCAAGTTAGAGACCGGCAGAACAATCTTTTTTCCCAAGAGTAATGGTGTGTGTTTCGACTTACCTCTTTTGTCTTTTAGGGTTTCCTCTTATATGATTACCCCATTTCCCAGTCCTACGAGGATACGTCTTCCTACCTTCGTAAGGAATATTCCCTATTCGGGTATCCCCTCTTTACGCGGTTAGAGTCCTTCGCGTGCCCCCCCTCCTGCTCTCGGAGTCCTGGTCGTGGTGGACGCACCTCGGCTGGGTGCCACGTGTCCCTACCTGGGATGCCATGTGCCTTTGTCTTACTGGGTGGCTAATTTGAGCGTATCAAGCATATAACCCCCCTTTGAGTTGTTTACTCTGTTATTTTTAACCCTGTATGTAGTCCTAGGAGGCGGTTTGCCTTGTGCCTCTTGTGGGTTTCTAATGAAATCTGTTATCCTCAAGGATGGTTAGAGTGAAAAAATCTCTTTTCAGGTGATTTGAGCAAATAAAGATTTGGAGATTACAATATGGTGTAAAGTTTATTCGTTGATGGCTATGGTCATCGCTTATGATGTGTTTGTGTTGACAGTTGTCTCCAGCATAGTTTTTAAGGTGGTAAGGCGACGGAGGCGTTTGAGGGTCTTTCGGAGTGCCTTAGCGATAAAGCGGGCATAAAGCGTTGCCTTATTGACTAAAGCGTTCCTGTGTAATTTTTTTTATAAAACCAATCCATTTGGCTCAAATCCTAGTTGAATCCTATTACTCATATGTTAAATAAATATTAAAGGTTCATATTCACACCAATGTAAGATATTCATCAAGAAAACAAATCAATAAAGTGAATAAACTAAGTTCATCTTCATCCATCATCAATCATATTAACATATAATATAAATACATAATTATGAAGCAAAATTATAAAAATAAAGAAAAGAAGACATAAAAAATGCAAGTATTCATTATACTTACCTCTATGATGCCAAAATGAGTGCCTAAGCCCTAAGGTCATCCACTATATTTCTACTCTTGTCAAAGAAGAATGAAGCTCACCGTTGCCGGAGCAAAATGGTCGCCTAGATCAGTGGTTCTTCCTTATTCCTTGATTCCTTGATTCCTTCTCAAAGCCCTTTCTTAAAACCCTTGACAAAATCCAACCCTGTTTGTGAATCGTGTTTTCGTTTTGTTTGTTGTGGTTATTTTTGGTGGAGTAAAGCTGATCTCATACATCTCAAGTGGTTACAAAATCATACATCTACCAATAAAAAAATTATATTTGGAATCTTCATCAAATAATTTTAAAATGTGTTCAAAAAAAAAAAAAAAAACCCATAAGGCGCCACTTCACATAAGGCGGATCACTGCCTTACCATCTCTAGACCGCATCAACGCAAAGGCGCTGGTAAGGCGACGCCTTAGCAGCGCCTTAAAAACTATGCCTATAGGTAACATTTTACTTATGTTATGACAGGAGTAAACATTCTTTTTGTGTAATATGTTACATATCAATAGAAGTTCACCACCTGTGCTTATCTTACTAATTATTAAATATTTTTTTTAATTTTAGATTATTTCTTAACTTTGTGATCTTAAAATACTGCATTGGAGATCCTGGATGGATTGTAGAATAATGGTGTGTCCAGGTCACCAACCTTCAGGTAAGTGAAGGTGGGGTGTGACACAAGGTTATTTATATCCTTCCATGATTCAAAACATATGTCTATAAATAATTATATACTTTGTCTACAAACCTCTGGTAGATGAATTATTGACTCTTTCTATCATTTAGTACAAGCCTCAAGGTTTAAATCCCTAATTTGACAAAAAAGAGAGATAGAAAGTCATAATCAAAACCAACAACAACAATGCTTTAATTCATACTCTAGCAATTTCATTACCCTCATCATCACAGCCACAACTTAAGCACATGCATGTTTTGCAATAACTATGCTTTGAATGTGTATATTAAATCCTGGATTTGTGAGTTGTAGGCAATCTTCATTGACCAAACAAGCAGTCCAAGCAGGTGAAGTTCATGCTGCGAGCATAGAGATACAGGAGACCCTTTCTCATCATTCTTGGGTACAGTCCTCATTTTTGAGGAAGAATGCAAGTGGTAAAATTTCAAAATTATATTGGCTTGGATTTCAAGCCACTCTAGTAATCTTCACTATAACCCGTACCTCATCTTACAGTGAATCTAAGAGAGAACAAATGACAGTACAATGATGTTCCTAAAGTTCATGTACAATTAATTAATCTAGGAGGTGGGGAAAAAAAAAAAACCATAGGCGAAAATAGCCACACAATTTATAGTGATTCAACAGAACAAGGAAAAAAAGGAAGGGAGGGGGAAAGCGTGGTAAAATTCCCCAAATATATTGGCTTTGGAATTCAAGCCACTCTCCAGCAATCTCCACGGTAACCATAACTCATCCAACAATACGACTTCAGTACATGGCTAACAGTTTTTCAAACAATGTACAAGCTACAATACAGTAACAGCAGTCACTCTAGTAATCAGTAGTTAAGACACAAAAATTCTTACAACAACTGATTATGTCACAAATTTTCTAGACAAAGTAAATAGGAGAAAAAACGTCAGCAAACTTTGAGGGTGAACCTAATAAACAGGAAATATTTCAAGGATAGATCAGAAAACAAAATCTGAAAGATAGAGAAGCCAATCTTTTCTTGATAGGAAATATTGATCCTTTATTAGGTGATCTCAAATTTCACAGTAAGTTACTCATGAAGAAAAATTTTAAAAAGAGTAAGACAATATAGATAAACTGATGTGGTCAGAACTTGCATTGGGAGGAGGAGGAATAAAAATGCTTGGCTGAAAACCGGAGTCCATATCAATATATTTTGTACACTCCTCTTTTTTTATTACCAAGCTGGCCCTATTCTTAATTTTATAGTTTAAGCGGACAAAACTTAGTTACATAAAGAAATATAGTACTGATCAGCTATTTTGCTTCATTTCATAGTTCTTAATTATCTGGGAATATGAATTTTAAATCATCGAAAAATGTTGTATGCTTGTGATATTTTCCTTGATCTTGTCAATACCTTAATGCACCAAATCCAATGGCATGGAGTGCATGGAACTTCCTTGGAACCATAGACATTAAGTATGTGTCACAAATTGATGCAGATCAAACCTTGAAGAAGAAGAAGACAAGCAGAAGTCAGAAATTCCATAGACATTAAGTATGTGTGACAAATTGATGCAGATCAAAGCTCGAAGAAGAAGACTAGCAGAAGTCAGAAATTACCGTTCACGTGAACAGTAACAAGAGTTACTGTTCACATGACATGGTTCACGTGAACAGTAAAGTGGGTCCATATTTCATATTTTTGTTTCCTATTTAGTTTAGTTAGTTTCTATTTACTTAGTGAGCAAGTTAGCCAAGTTAGTTTCCTATTTTGTTTGTCAAAGAAGTTTCTATTTTTATGATTTAGGCTAGTTTCTTTTTTATGTTCAGTTGTTAGTGCTAATTTTGTTAAGCTTGGTTAGCAAGTTAGACACAAATTAGAAAGTCCAATTTCAGCTCCATCTAAGCTACGGTTTGTGAGATCTCATATTTCTCCATATTTAACAAGATTTTTCGGATCCTGCCTGGGATTAGGATCACTTATGATTCTAGTCTTACATTACAAATTGGTTTAATGCTCTTTGGGTTTGTAAGTTGCTCTTAAGTATTTTGAGGTTTTTGTCTAAAGCTTGTAGCACTAACTCTATGGATAAGTTATATTGCTATCTTAAGGTTATGATAGGATGGTTTTCTATCTGATATTTAAGCATGCAACTGCCTTTTAGATAAATTTATCAGTCATGGATGAAGAAACAGTAGGCTATTATAGAGCTATTTAAAGGAGTTCAATTTTTTAGGGGATCATCATAATTGAATGGAATAAGATGTTCAAAATACTAAACAGAAAACCAGCTCAGAACTTGAGAGAAGAAAATAAAAGAGTAGGAAATGCATAGGAAGATTAAATTCGGTAAGGCTAATTTTATCATAATTGCTGGAAAAAAAAAATCAACAGAAGTTGAAAAAGCAAACCAAATACAAGAAACCGAAGACCCTTAGAGGCCCAAATAGAAACAATAGCTTAAAGAAATTCAAAAAGAAAAGAAAAGAAAATAAAAAGAAAAAGGCAAGAGAAGGCATTGGGGGCAAAAAGAAGTAAAAGTATCCTATGAAGAATGGATTACAGAGAAATACTCTCCTCCAGTGAAAGACCTACAGTCCATGAAGAGTTTTTAACAAAACAAAAAAGAAAGATGTGTTGTATAGGACCATATAAAAGGAAAAGGATCATATTCAATTTAGAGTGTTATTGGATCCTGGAGGTGGTTTTTTTTTTTTGGGGGGGGGGGGTTGGGGTTGGTTTTGGTTGAAAGACTCAACAAATAAGAAAGATGTGTTGTATAGAACAATATAAAAGGAAAAAGATCATATTCAATTTAGAGTGTTATTGGAGCCTGGAGGTGGTTTTTTTTTGGTGGGGGAGGGGGGTGTTGGTTGAAAGACTCGACAAATAAATAGAAGACAAAGAATTGACAATTTACAATTACTAAAAGAACCGACGTTAAATCCTCCGTATCATCATCAATAAAAAAAGCAATTGAGAGGCAAAAAGGAATGCAAAATTTCAGGAACAACCCTAAAGTTCTTATACAAATCATGTAAGAAACAAAGGGGACAAAACAGACATGGAACTCCACAAACCCAATTCAACAAAAAGGCAAATCAGGATTCAGGAGCCAAGTCCAAATCAGTTATGGCTAGGAATCTAAATACACATGAATGAAATAATAATATTTTCATTTTTTCCTGAATTTCTGTTCAGTTTTGCACCATTGCGAGGTTTAAAGTTCAAATCAAACTTCACACATTCACATGAGCACTAAGAGGAAACCCAAGATTCAGAAAACAAATCTATATCAATACAATCTTTTACCTGGATTCTCAATACAGATGAAACAGAGATCAACAAACTTCTCATTTTTCTGGTAAAGTCTCTGAGCGTTGAACTGTTTATAAGTTCAATGACCTGACAACCAGAAAAAAATTCTTGCCAATGGGATAAAGATTAAAAGCTTTAAGAAAACAAGATTACAGAACTTATAAATGTGTGGGGCAAGCCTGTGGCACAACAGTAAGTGGATAGATCAAGTGGCCAAACTCTTAAGGAAAAATCATTATTGATGGTCCAAGACCATACATATTGATAGATAGAACTGCCATTTATTTGCTGAATAGACAGATCGACCAAAAAAATCATAACTATACTTAACAAATAAAATACTAGGAAAGCCCACATACGACGAAGATTTTTTGTTGCCAGTCGGAACAAGGAGAAGTCCCATTCCTATTAACATAGGAACTGGAAGTGGAAGGAGTGGTAAAATCCACGCATATTGATATGTATGTTCCATAAGAAAATCAAAATTTTTTATTCTTATTAATTATTTCTGATTCGCCAGCTCTTATCTTTTTTTGAAGGAGTTCAAAAAATCAAGATATGAAAAAGTCAAATATTTTTTTTTCTGATTTTTTCCTAATACTTCAAATATTCAATTCAAATGTTGATCACAAGTTTAAAACTTGGAAACAACCTCTTCTATGAAGCAAGGGGTAAGGTTGCGTACATTTGCCCCTCCCAAACCCTGCAGTAGCTGGAGCCTTGTGCACTGAGTTGCTTAAAAAATAGAGGTGTCATTTAGATTAGTCACCATAACATTTTTTTCTCCATAAGGGTAACTCCTCTCTTCACATGTATATTATGATTGAATCAATAGAATAATAGAACAAAAGGGAGAAGGAACACTGCCAAGTTGCATAGAGTATGCTAGCGCCTCCCTATGTCTATCTCTCTCCTTCCTCTTATAAAATGACATATTTACCCCTATTATGGGATAAGGGAGATAGACACAAGGAAGCACTAGTGTGCACTACACAATCATATGAGAATCTCCATCCCGATCTTATTATATTAAAAGTTGTATTAGATTATACTTTTCTATCTTATTTAAGTTATTAACACCTTTCTATATTGGATCACATAGGCGATAATTATCAATTAAAATCTTTAGATGGGCCTCATATATCTAGCTAAGGGTGTCAATTGGGACAGTTCTTGGCATTCGGGACAAGTTTATAACGATACTGACACCAAAGGTGCCAATCCCAATACAGTCCAGTTTATTTAATGAGACCAAACCTAGGTCACAATCCCAATTAGAAACGAGATGGGATGGTACTGGTTCCTCAACGGTTATAGGAATTGTGCAATAGGGAGAGCTTTAATGGTTCCTAACAAGATGGTTCCATTATTAGTGTTGTGGATCTTTTCATTATCCATGAGAACTAAGATGTCTCTTACTTTAGAAAGAAAATTATGATATAAACCAATAATGAATTTCACACTTTTATTTATTTATACTCATTAAGATCACATGTAAGCTTCTTAATATAAAACAAAGAAGTAATGATATAGTTAGTGCCATCACCAAAAGTTTATAGTAATAGACCTAAAGGTCAATCAACCGAAACCTCCATAAGAGAAAATACCACCCAAATACATCAAACTATAATCATAAAACTTGAATGCAAGAATATGAAGTATACCCCTTTGAAATGGTATTGGCGGTTCCAGTTCCATCCGGTATCTAACCGTATTTCGGTAGTGGTACAGTTGAGAATCCCATCCCATTTATTATTCGGTACCAAAATCAGATCCCAGTGTTGTCCCATTTATTAATGGAATGGTCCGGCACCAGATTTTAGCGGGACAATTCTGGGACGATTCTTGGTCTGGTCCCAAAATGACACCCTTATAGCCAATGCATCAGTGGTTAGAAACTATTAGAAACAGGCATTTGACAAATAACAACCGAAGGACATTGGAGTGTTGGCGTCAGCCACGCTCCCGAATAGAGTTCTTTTTCCCAAGAAAAATATATGAAACCTACCAGTCCTTTCATCGCCGTCAATGGTAGATGCATCGTCGCCGACCACAATAGATGTATGTGAAGTTGTCCTTTCGATGCTAAAAGTGGCAGATTGCATCATCGTCGACTACAGTAATGCATGTGATAGTTTTACATGCATGTACCTTCACATGCATCTACCATGCATGTACATTTATCATCTCCCTCTCTTGCTACTTTGATCAATTCAAGATCATCTGAAGTCTGTTTCGTTTGAATTATTACTTGAAATTCTGCATCAATATTCGTAAGTCATAAGAAATCACTTCTTAAGCTTCAAGCAAGCACTCAACACTTTAATCTTGGTCATGTAATCACATACAACAGATCTAGAATCAGTTTGATAATAAAGTTCATCCAATAATGATAACAAACATATAATGGCATTCATGTGTCCAAGGAAAAATACCTCTCAAAGCTTTCACAAATGCATGATTTAGTTCCAAATGACAATTCCAATGTTATTTAATTAATGTAATAATTTTTCCCCATCATTTAGTGTAGGAGAATAATCTGACATCTACTAAGTTTGGGACTTTGAATAACTTCATACATCAGTTTGGCTTTTTTTCATGTTAGATAAAATAGTTGTCAAATAAAATTGTTTCCAAATCAATGTTAATACAAGTAACTTATTGATGAAATACACTTGATCATCAAGTTTAGACCTACTTTGAGATAATTTGACCAAGTCAACTTTCATAGGGGTATTTTGATAATTTTTTATGTTATCTTTTTGGATCATTTTGGAATTGTTCAGAAACATTAGTTTAGACCCCAATCACCATCCAAGAGAATCCTATCATTATTGTCATGCTCACCTCCAGTGTGACAAAATTAAATGAGATGTGTACACCAACAACTCGAATTGCTTCTGTATGATTCATGATGCGTAGGCTATTCTAAAAATTTTGAAGGGGAAATCCCCAAAATCCATCCTCATAGATCAAGATTTATCAATGAAGTATTGTGTGCATGTGTTATATAGTAAGGAAACTTCTTAATCATCTAAGGTTTTATTGAAATCTCGAAATAATGAGTGGAAGAATCATTTTTTTTTTTTTTTTTTGGTACTGAACAAGCTGGAGACGGGAGGATTTCAAAGTTGGAAGGGATTAGAAAAATGATTAAGAGTATGAATTGGCTAGAAATCGACATCTGAAGGATTTGTATGAATAAAGAGAGAAAAAAATGGGCTAATCCTGTAATTAGACTGTTCTTTGCAAGAATGACACCATGGGCAGTTAAGAGTCCATGAATAAATTTATAAAGCATTTATAACCAAGTAAATTAATTCATTAGATTTTATGGATCTAGTGATACTTATTCTATAGATGTGGTAGCAAAGCAATTTGTAATTGCAGTAATCAATGAAAAAAATGTTTAAAGATGCTTACATAAGATGCATTGTATTCCTTTGCCAAGTGCTCAAAGGAGACATAGGCTTCATTTTCCTATTCATTAGATTAGATTTGAATAACCTCTCCTTGCACTTGCAACCTCCCCTCGCCCCCCCTTCTGCCAACCCTCCCCTGCTCTGTAAGTTTCCTCCTTCAAGAAGTGGCTGTTCGTACCCCTAACTCAGTAACTCCTAAGAAGCTTGAAGCAATCCAGTAGCGGTAGCGGCCAGCCTCTCCTCTACTCCTCACCTTGGCGACGGCAAACTCCTCAGGCTGTCAAGGACCTTGTCTTTGAGACTTCGACCTCATTTGTCTCCTCCTATCCGATTTTAGTGACTCAGCCTCTTTGTCTCTGTCATCCTTTTTTTTTTTTTTTTTTTCGTTTTTTGTGTGGGTCTAATAAGTTGGAACGTTGGATCATGAAGGTTGGTATGTTATCTTGTGGGTATTGATGATGATGATAAAGATTACAGAGTAGCGGAGGGTTGCGCATTTCGATTTCTCTTGCCTTTGTAACACCGCACTAGGCTATTTCTATCATCAAATAACTTGCAGGGTTGTTCATTCCATTTGTTTTCCGTTGTTCTTTTAGAATTGTTTTTCCAATGTTCTCTCTCGAGTGTTGGTGCCAGCTTGATGTTATCTTATTTTCTTTTTGTTTCCATTATGAGAACAATGGATCTTTTGGATTTACAATGCTGAGAATCTCTTATGCTTTTATAATGAGAACCATTCCTAATAATGAGCAGAGGCATTTAAATCCATGATAATGAGGCTGGGTTGGTTTATTACCGAGCTGATACCAGTTCCATACCAGGTTTGAAAATCGAACCAAATCGTATTGAACCTGGTAATTCAAACCAACACCAACCCAAACCAAACGAAACAAGAATCAAGCCAAAACCAGAAACTTCTTATTGGTCCACCTTCAGTTTCTATAAAACTCACACCGAAACTAGAAAAATCAAACCAAACCTGAGCCAAATCTACCCGTTGACACCCCTAGTTAAAGAGTCTTAGACAATGCAATTTACTATTGCCAAACAACCGATTCTACAGAAATATCTCATAGTTTTATTACCATAATGTTTGAGAAATTGTGAAATTCTATTCTTAAGAAGCATTTTCAAACCTATAACTATTGTTTTATGATCATAAAAACAAAAGTTTTCGGGAGCTTAAATTTTGGATAAATCAGACTAGGTTATCATGGTTCCTATATAGTCTTGATCCAATTGAAGTTGAATATTTAATGAGCGAAGACAATGGTGAATTGAAAGAAGAAAGAGAAATATGAGATAGTGGTAGAATTATTTTTTTTTATCTTTTATAGTTTCTAACTCTTATTCTTTTTTCTCCCACTAGTCAGTCACTAATTTACTACATAGAGTTTCACTTTTATTGTTCACTAATATATCTTACAGTTTTTTCCTGGATTAATATGATATTGGTGTAATAGAGGTTCTGTTTTTTCTAAACTAAAATGATATAATCTTGATATGATTTATGTTTTAAGCTTATTGGAATTGGATACCATGATCACTTTACATTAACTATTCTTTATAAGATGCATGTGTGTGACTCTAAATTTTAGATAATACTTTGTCCAAATCAGATCATGCTTTGCCTATGTTAATTTTCCATCTAATTGTTATAAATGAACTAATGATGTGTTGAACTTATTCTTGATGGTATTCAACAGCTTATGTGTTGAGCCTTAATTTGCTTGAGGTTATGTTCTAGAAAAGAGGCTGGTACATTGAGAGAACAAGGAAATGGTAGATTTGTATGGTAAGGATAAATAGGTTCTTATCCAATGACATCCCTAGTGTAGTCTTCATAGGTGCAGACAAACAACCTCTTCCTTAGGTTACATTAATGTTTAGAATGAGGTTTCCATTTTTATTTATTTTTTATTATTATTATTATTTTTTTTAAGATCAACTTTATTACTTTATTGCAAAAAAAAGAAGCAAAACAGATAGAGGGGAATATAAAAAGAAGAGGAGAGGCAGCTATACAGCCTTCCAAAGGACAATCCCCAAGGGACAAGCTACAGCCTCCTAAACCAGCAACAAAACAATGCAAGAATACAAGACAGCCTAAGAGATCGGCTGAGAACACAACACCAGCTAGGAGGGAAGAGAAAGGCAATCAACATAGAACATGCAAGCCCCAATTTCTGACAAGAAGGGCAACTGAGGATGATTCTTTTCCTCTAAAGATCCCATTTTTGCAGCGATTAATCACATCGAGCCGGATATCTTTAACAATAAGAAGGCGAGGCCTTGTTTTGTTGCGAAATCTTCGGAAGTTTCTTTCAGACCATATATGAGATATGGTAGAGCAAAAGGCCAGCTTAGCAATATCACCAATGCTGTCATTTCCAAATGCCTTAGCAATCCATACTTCCTCCGAAGTGACACTAGAAGATGGATTGCTATTTGGCCAAAAGGTACCAAAAATATCGCTCCACACTTGCATAATGAAGGTACATTGGAAAAAAAGATGATTTCTATTCTCAATACCTGCCCAACAATATAACTCTTTCACATCCTTAATCTTTTGCATGACCCTTCAACCTAAATGTTCAATCCCCTTTCCATGATCCATATGAAATAAATAGTGTTTTTAATGAAGGAAAACCAAGGAAAAGAAAATAATAGAGAAAAATTAATGTTAAGTATCTGTTCACCATTGACAATCAAAGAAACTTAGATTTAGTCAACTTTCGAAAATGCCATTCTACCAAGAGCGTTGCAGTCTATTCCTACCATGTAAAACCAATTTTGTAATTGTGGTTGACATGGATATTTTCTAGTCTATTTAGAAGCTTAGGACCTAAGTGATGTTCATAAAATGTGGTATTTCAGATTTGAAAATCTGGGTCTCTCTTCTCCCACTATAAACATCCCAACAAAAAGTATAGTGCAGGGAGTGAAATCTTGAGGAATCACCCAATGACATTGATTATAGTTATAAGGCTTCTCTAGCAGGAAACTGGCCAGCTGGCCCAGATATATAGATATAATTTTACCTGTTTGCAGAAGGGCTGTTTCCATGATAGCTGAAAAGTTTTAACTGAAGATGGCCAGTTTGTTGATGCAATGTAAAACTCTTATCAGATTTTAGAGTTCTCCCGTAGGTTGTAAGACCTCTAAAAGAGTTAAATTTGAAAGTAGGAATTTTAAATTTACATTCCAGCTTTTCATATATGATGGAAAGCTGTGCCACTTCCAAATTGTTTCCTCCAATTCTAGAAACTTCGAATTTGCATTTCATCTTTTCAACTTATTGATTTTTCCAAAAGAGAAACAAACATACACAGTGAAAGAGGTCGTATTCCATACTCTGTGTGTGTGTGTGTGTGTGTGTGTGTGTGTGTGAGTAGGATAGGCTATTCTCAGGGTTGAATCACAAATGCTCTAACGTGCAAAACCAGCATCTCCATTTCATGGTTTACTTGCAGCAGTAAGGAATCTTTCAACACAACAAAATGTTAATGGATCGTCAACAAATTGGAACTTCTGAAACTCCAATCTAAATCATCAATTAATTAGTGTAGAAACTCCAACGCTGAACACAGAGCATATCAGTTTCCAATTCATTGCATCAGGGAATTTCCTTTAAAAAAAAAGGAACATATATTTTTCCCAATCGATTTTCAATCTCGAAGCATAGAGTTTAGAAAAAATTTATCACAAATTATTATAAAAAAAAACCGATCACTGAGCGTAGAAAGAGAACTTCACCCAAAAAAAGAAAAACATAGAAAGAGAAAGATATATCTCACGCCATTCATCCTATATATCTATATATACTGAGAGAGAGCGAGAGCGAGAGAGAGAGAGAGAGCTAGCTATAACTGAACACTGAAACTGAAATGGAAGGGCCAATTGAGCTTAAACACAGCGGATGATGCTTTTACCTGAACCGTGAAACCGAATTGGAAGAGTTGCTTAAGCTTGAACCCAGCGGATGATGCTTTCCCTGAGCCCTAAAACCGAAATGGAAGAGTCGTTGAGAGAGTCCGGGAGTGGAAGCCCTGGAATCATTTCTTATCGTCTTGGCCAAAACATTGGGACCGCCAGCATCATACCTAATAGAAACCCCTCTTTCAACGATCGGTCTCCTATTCCCGGCGGCCTTGGAAAAGAGAAGAGCCAGATCTGAGAATGAGAAGCCCTCAAGGAGGTCGAAGCTGCCATAGCAGAAGCAACAGAGCTTGGGATATATATGTTCGGTCTCCATTTCCTTCCACTTCTACGCTGCCAACGGTCGGAATTCGCCTTCCAGTTACACATGTCATGTGAACAGCGTAATTGAAGATTCCCCACAGCCAACACATTTCTTGTGAACAGCATACGTGAAGATTCCACACACATATCTTGTGAACAGCGTAAACTCAAGGTTTTACTTTGAAGAAAACATGGGAAAATTATGCATCCACCCCTCTATTTTGTTGAAATTACATATGGATCCAATAATTTAAAGGAATTACATTCTTTAGATTTTAAGATTCTTACAATTAGATCTAATCTGTTAGTCCTTGTTAAATTGGAATTGTTAATTGATCACGTCACTTAACATTATAAATTTAATGCTCAAAATACCTTTTTTTATAGATGAACTTACCTCAATACCCTTCGATTAAAACAATAACAAAAGAGGGAAAAGAGGTAAGATCGTCTTCTACCTATGTTATCCTATAGTCATCTTCTTCAACATTTGTGTAAGTACCAAGGACCTTCGCTCTCCTCTATCATTTTAAATCCCGATGCTGGGTGGGAAAGAAATGTATCGGATTACGAAAATGTAGTGTGTACAGACATTAGGGTTCGACCCTAAGATGAGATAGTATCCCCTAACCTTTTTTTTTTTTTGCTAACAATGGATATCAAGGCTTTCGGCTTGACTAGTCCCACAGATCCATACTGACCCCACAACTGCATGGACCGTGTCATACCAAGATTGAATGAGAATCATTCAACTTTCACTGAAAGCAGTGAAAAACACTAAACAACCCGTGTGAGTGGCCCCAAGGAGGTAAGAAGGGTTGAACTTAGAACCATACGCTTCCTGAGATAAAGGTCCATTGCCAACTCAGCTATCCCTTGGTCCTCAAATGCCAAGAAGGGGTACACAATATGAATAAAAGGGAGTCTCCTCCAATGATGGGGAGAGACTAATGACTCAATGGATAAGATTGGTTTGCACTAGGATGCTGGGTAAGTATCAAGTGACAGACTGAGAAGGTGTTAGGTACCCAATCTACCAGGCCCTAAGGCTGGTTTCCTTCTGTTTAACCGAAGTTTGTTTGTATCCTATTAATTAGTCTTAAATCTAAGTCACTGAAAACCCTAAACTATGTATCTAAGTAATGACATATGAAATCCTAGAATAAATAACGATTACACTAACCTAGGTCATAAGGCAAAAGGAAAATGATTTAAAGCTTGAAGATTATGAATGATTTGATTCTATATTATGAATCTTGAGTTGAACTAATTAAAATGATTAATCTTAGTCCCTAATGATTTTTTAAATGAATTATTGAAATCTTAATTAATCTAATTAGTAAAAAGATTTTTAGAGAAAAACTAAAGCTTGAGTTGAATAGTGAAAGTTGCACTAATTTAAGCAATTAAAGTCAAATCTTAAGAGTTAATTAAGTGCATTATGAACTCTAATTAAGCTAATTACAATTATTCTAACCTAGTGGATGTATTTGAAGATATTACAAAATTCTATTAGTCTTAGACTAGTGAGCTGAAATGTCTTAAACAGTAAGTAATGTAATTAATTATTTAATTAATTACCCTACATTAAGTGACTAATTAATTGATTGATTGATTGAAATAAATAAATCACTAGAGGAAATAAATTTTAATTGCATAAATTTGATTAATAAAACCAAATGAAGAGAATAATTACAGTAATTTAAAGGAGATGAATAAACTAAATGCAAATAAATAAACAATAATTGAAAGAGCTAATTAGACTAAGTACATTACTTTAATCCGATCAAATTAGTATTAACTAATATGAGTAAGAGTTGAGAATCTAAATGATGGGAATAAAAAGTCTGGTTTCTGGGTTCCTGAATACGTAACTAATGCTTCGAGTAGATTTGAGGGGCCAATCACGCCCAAGCTAACCTACGTCCTAGACTAGGTCCCATATACCTGCTTACCATTTTGTGCAACCATCATAAACCCTAAAATGTAAAAAGAGAAATGGAAAAAGAGAAAAAAATAAATTAAAGTAGCTAACAAGGCTAAAAATCAAATCCTACTCGAAGGGCCAAACTCGGCCAAACTCTTAAGTGAGATCCCCAACCCCTCTAATTGAACAAAAACTGAATATTTAATGAACAGTTGAGGCCCCTCAAGCCCATCAAACGAACAGAGTACTATCCCCAAGAAACAGGGGCCTCATGGTTGTACTACGATTCAAAATTAAGAAACAAAACCCAATTGGTTTTGGCCCTCGATCCTGGGGTCTAGATTGGAGTGAACCTTGACCCTCCAAAACCTGTCAGATGGAATCCCTTAGAAGGTGTCCGGAGCAAGGCTTCGAGTGGCCGAACACCCAGCAAAGGTCAGCGAAATGGGGAATGATGAGGGTAAAATTGCTACTCCCTCGGGTCATCCTTGGGTCATCCTTGGCCTAGCCGACCCCTTGGGTCATCCTTGGTAGAGCCAACCCCTTGGCTCATCATTGACCGAGCTAACCCCATGGCTCATCCTTAGTCGAGCCGACCCCTTGGGTCATCTTTGGCAGAGCCGACCCCTTGAGTCATCCTTGGCTGAGCTGACTCCTTGTCTGATCCTTCGCCAAGCTGATCCTTTGGCTCATCCTTGGTCGAGCCAATCCCTTCGCTCATCTCCCTAAAGAGTTTGATCCGATCCCAATGATGCGGGAACCATCCCGAGGATCAATCATTTCCAGCTCAGCAAATTTTATCGCCAACTCAACAAATCTTATCACTGAGAGATATCCTAACAAATAAGGTAACATTTACTGTTACACCTGTGCCCGAAACCCTGGGCAAACTTAAACTTTTAGACGCAGGCAATGCAACCAGGGTGACAACCACTAGTAACTTGTGGATTTACCTGGTTCATTGTATGGAAAGACTACGAACCATTGAAGGAGTTAAAATATGTACTCTACCATTGAAGTGAATTTCCCTAAACCTTACTAGTGAAATGTACCAATTGGTGGGGCCGAGACACTGAAAACACCTTGGGAATGCCCTATTAAACTTAATGATCCATTTCCTCACAAAGGGGACCAATTCAGCCTTCACCGGCTGATGATCATCAGCCGGTGAACACCCTCCGATGAGAATACTGGCTGAAGTTGGGTTATTTTGTTGTGGGACCTTGGTCTTTACACACGTGCACATCAAACCACCCCCAATAGTTGGGATAACCTATTGGGGAATAGATTAATATATTGGACACCCTAAGGTGAGCCCGTTAGTGCCAAATGATGGGTTAACCTAGTAATGAGTGAAAACTCATTATTTTTCCAAACAACCCTTAAGTGACTTAAGTGGTTATAAATACACTCTTGCTCCTTCATTTCTCCCTCCCTAAAACGTTAGTGAAGAAGAAGGAGAAAGGGAAGGAAGAAGGAGGAGAAGGAAAGCAAGGGAGGAGGAAGAAAGAAGGACTTGGGGTTCCTATTAACTAAGGTAAGACTATCTTCTTTACCCCTCTCTACACATACAAGTCTCCCTCTTCTCCCCCATTTTCTACTCTTCATGAAACCCAATGGGGAACCCCAAACCGAATTTCACTTCCCTACTCACTTATACTAGAAATTGAAAGGGGGATTTAGTGTTGGAGACTTGCTTTACAGAGAATAAGGTTTCAATTTAAGACTAACTTATCTCTTGTAAAATCCCCAAATCGATATCCAAACCCTAACCAAAATTCCCTCACCCACCTATCTAATTTTCAAATTGAATGGGGGATTTTGGTTTAGGGGACCTAATCAAGCAAGTTAATCACTCACTATTGAGTGTGAAGACATATTACAAGAAAAGCCCCAAATTTGGAAACCCAAAACCCTAGGATTTGGGAATTTGCCCAAGTCTTTTACAATTAGTGATCCTAAACCCAAATTTTTGTTAACCTAGACTTGTAAAATGGGGGGTTCAGTCTATATTATGACTCTACGTAAATTGACCCACCAATTACACTAAACTCAAGTTAGGTGGTGTGTGTGTGTGTGCCCTACATGCAAACTAACCTTAAAATTTCAAAACCCAACTTGTAAACTAAACAAAAGAGAAGAAAGGAGGAATGGAGTTGGGAAATGGCATCCCACTGAGAAACACACACTCACACCATCATCCAAAGGGGCCACAGGGCCTACGAGGCTGACATGGGCAAGGAAAACCTTGATTTTAACGTCATCGGCTGATGGTCACTGGCCAGCCAGACGGACCATCCACTGGTGAAAATATTGGAGGATTTACACCCCTTTCGGTTTTGTCCATCGGTGAACTCACTGGTGGATGATCATCCACCGGTGAAACATTTAAGATTCATTTTTAAAACCTTTTTTTTTTAGCATATGTCCTAATGTCCCACTCCTCTAAAAATAATTGAATAACCTTAAAAACATGATGTACTCTATGAGTGGAATCGAAAAGTGATGGGAGCACGTGGCACGAGGCCATCGACTATCTACTACTGTCTAGGACTTAAGGTGAGGGGATTTTGTGTGTTTTTATGAAATGCTTGCATCATATCGCATATGTGGGTGAATCGTGTTATCTTGCATATTATTATCTTGTTCCTTGTGGAAAGTGTTGATGTGGCATGAGAATGTGGATAATGGTTGTGCATATGTGTGTGTGTGTGTGTGTGTGACCGGGATATAAGGTGGCCAGTGGTGGGTGCCTACGGCACTGCATGCCCAGGGTGAGTATGTATGTGTATGTGTGACTAGGATGCAGGATGGCTAACGGTTGGTGTTGTCGACATTACATACCCAGGGTGAGTGTGTGTGTGTGTGTGACTGTGGTGCAGAGTGGCCAATAGTTGGTGCCGACGGCACTGCATACCAAGTGTGTGTGTGTATGTGTGTGCGACTGGGGTGCAGGGTGGCCAACAGTAGGTGCTGACAGCACTACATGCTCAGGGTGAGTGTGTGTGTGTGTGACTGGGGTGTAGGGTGGCCAACGGTTGGTTCCGACGGCACTACATGCTCAGGGTGAGTGTGTGTGTATGTGGGTGACTGGGGTGCAGGGTGGTCAACGGTTGGTGCCGACGGCACTACATGCTCAATGCGAGTGTGTGTGTGTGTGTGAACGTGATTGAAATGTGTTGTGGCATATTAGAATGCATTGGGCTAGGATAACCACCCTGGTGCTACAACCCTTGCCAATAGGGGTTTATGTATTGGCTAATCCTTTCATCTGATGGTCCGAGGTTGGGGATGATTTTCGATGACTGAGCAGATGCCAGCGTTATGATAAACCCTCATGCGATATTGGATTCGGTGATAGGTAACCCTACATGTGATATTGGATTCGATGTAATGGTATTATGGGAGGGATATTAGTAGGGGTTTATCGGGTAACGACGTGGTTTTGGAACCGGCATGCTCCTAATTCGCAACTAGCTTATATTCTCGAGGACTGATAACGTACATTCATGATTGGGGATACCACCTATGTCACAATAGCACTTATACCCCTATGGACTTTGAATTATTTTCTAATAACTGGATCATGTCATTTTATTCATCTAATTGCATTCATCAAACTGCATTAATATTGATGCGGGTGAGCATTTATACTTGTTTCTATTTTATTGATTGTTGTGGATGCGCGTGTGTGTGTGTGTACCCCTCACTAGGCTTCGTGGAAGCTCACTTCATTTGTTGCACCCTTTTTAGATGGTGGAACCAGTGCTGAGGCAGGCTTGGGACTTCGGTGGCAATGGTGAGGCTTGTGTCTATGAGACACCATGTTGATGGACGTCACTTCTTTATTTTCAATCATTTATCCTAACAATCCAAGTCTTCTGACAGGATATTTCACCATAGCGTCATCATCATCTAACCGGTAGTAACTATCACACAGAGTTTACATACAATACAACTAACTAAATGTCAACAATGACATTATAGCCACAACAACCTTACAATAATTCGATTCTAGATTAGCTACCGGTTGGTAAACCGAGAAAGGAAAGGCATGTTGGAGTTAAGCAAGCAAGTAAAATACTTATCTTCATTGTGTAGGCGAAGTGAGTTGGTTGAAAAACTACAGCACACACTAGCAGCATGCTTCAAAATGGATGCATGCGCATTAGCGCAATGGTGCTCTATGATCAGCTTTACTCCTCCCAAGTGCTTGCTGGCTACGCTAACGTGCCCTTCGTTGGGCACTAACTAAATTACATGAATGGATCGCTCTGTCCCAAGCTTGAGCCCTTTTATCCCTGGACAACATTTCTTTCTCTAGGTCTGAAACTTTTAGAGCTATTTTGCAGTTTCATCCATTTTTTGACGCCGGCCGAAAAGATTCTTAGTGGCAGAATCCGTGCATGGGAACATCGACCAAAATCAAATGATGCAGATCGAGCCTCAACCATTGTTGGGAAATGCATTAATGAGACTCTTAAGGAGGCTACTTTTCAGCACATTCATGAGGAGACCAACCCGCAATGGTCCAATTTGGAGGATCATGAACAAAACATTGATCATGATCGTATGGTGCAGATTGAATCTCAAATAAATGTATTATTTATAATCTTGTAATTGATCATAATTCAAATGAATTTTGGTACATTACGATTATCATTTAGTGAATCACCAGTAGTAGAGTAAAGTTTACAAATCTTATATGTGTACTCTGATTTTAGTTGTGATTTTGGTGGCATTATGGATTGGGGTATTGTATCTGTGATCCTGGAGGGTTAGGTTGACTGGATATGGGTATCCAGTACAGCATACCTTGGCCTGGAGGAGGTGGGGTGTGATAGTTACCTAGTAGGACTAACCCAAGGGAGTAGCGTAGTTGGTGAGCAACAAACTTGGTACAAATCGTAAACTCGGATGTCCTAAGTTGGACTCCCACTAGGCACACCTTGGGCCACTCACATGGGGGTGTTTAGTGCTCTTCACTGCTTTTAGTAAAAGTTGAATAGTTCTCATTCAACCTTGGTATGACTCGGTCTATGAGGTTGAGGGGTCAGTATGGGCCCACGGGACTAGTCAGGCCGAAGGCTTGGATACCTATCGTTAGCCAAAAAAAAAAAAAAAAAAAACCTAGTAGGATTCTCCCAAGAGTTATCCTAATAAGAGTGAACTACTTGTCAAAATAGGACTCTCCTCAACCTCCTTACTTCATTCACTACCTATAAACATCGAGGTAAGAACCCCAAAAAAAGGGGATGGATCATTTTCATAATAAACTCTCTTGAGTAACTATTGTGGAAGAAATCTGACTTAGGCATTGGAGGGTCCCCAATCGGGTCAGCCCGACTCTCCTTTGTATACTCTTCTGTGCAGGTCTAGCATGGAGTACTAGGTCTTGCGAGGAAGACCACCCGATCAATTTATATAGCATCAGGGAAGTATCCCACAGAAAACATAAATAATACAACAAGGGTTGGGGTATGTCCCATGGTCTGAAATGATAAACAAAAAATTAATGAAACAACAAAAAATGAAATAGAAGAAGAGAAGAGGGAGATGGTGATGCGGCTATTGTGGTTTGGAGAGGGAAATAGGGGCTGCAACCATTAGACAGAAGAGGGATAAGAACAAGGAGTTAGCCTCGAATTGCATGCTGGGAGTTTTTGTTCTATGGAGAATAAAATGAGGATGGGTAGTTGCAGGTTTTGGCCAAGAGAAAAGAATGGAGATTGGTTTCAGGTTTCAGGTTTCATGTTTTAGCAGAGGGAAAAGAAGAAGAAGGGAAAAGATGGGTTGATAGTTTTCGCTGAGAAGAAGAGATGTGATTCAACCATGGAATAGATAGAGAGGAGGAGAAAAAGATTAGGGTCTAGTTTAATTAGATTTTTGGGAATTAGGGCTAATTTTTCCATCAACTATTAAGTAAAATTAAAATTACTAAACAAGCATGATTAAACTAAATTAAGAAAATAAATTATGATTAAATTAAATTAAATTAAACTCACTTACTAAAACTAAACCAAAATGAACCGATTAATTTAAACCAAACTAAATTGATCCTAAACCAAATTAAATTGAATCTACTAATTCAAACCAAACCAAATAAATTAGTCGACAAGCCTAGACCAAATTAACTAAAAATAAATTAATCTAGCATACAATTATTTTAATTAGGTAGTTAGTCTATTATTCACATAATTAAAGCTAAGGAGGAAAAATTACTCAAATCTCAGCTTTAATCAAGAAACAAGGGGAGATAACCATTGTGCTTCAAGCCCCAAATTGAACTGAATCAGAAAAGATTTTCAGGCTCAATGAAGGATTACACACTAAAATATTTGTACTTAGAGGGATTTTTTTTGTTTAGGGAGATGAATTAGCCAAAACTTTAATGGGGTCATTCATTCTCCAAAATTTTCTCCTCCTCAAGGAAGTGGGAGAGGGGTCTCTATTTATAACCAAGGGAATATGGTGATCTCTATTTCGTTTCCAATATGTGACTAAAACATTGAGGGCTTTGTCAAAAAAGAGTTGCTTTTGGGCAAAGGATGCTAGGCGCCACATGGCATTCCCATATTGCTTGGAATGGAATCTAAACCTTAATTTTTGGGTCAACTTCCGAGAGTTGTATCTTTAAAACCGTTGATCAAAATTCGACATGTAATATGTTGCTGAAAATCTCATTCCGAGCACTATCCATTGATGTAAGACATAAATGTTGTCTCAACTGAGAACCTTAACAAAAGTGCACATAAAGTAGGGACCCTAATCATGTAGTAAAACGGGGAATTGGGAGTCGATTGGCATCATTCTCGTGTCAAAGTGTAGTGTCCAACTTAAAGGAACAAACAACACTAATCCACAACGTCAAAGTCCATTTTTGAAAACATTTTCCATTAAAAGTTCATAGGGGAAAAACAGTCATTTTCACCATGAATTCAAAATGTCTCCAAGTATATTACATCTAACGAGTAATTCCTCTTAGTGTCATCATTGCCGGGGTGACAAAATTCGGTGTTTACAATTTTAATGACTCCAACGAAGTTGAGAAGAGTGGAGAGCAACATCAAAGGGTGGTATGTATGCATCTTGGGCTACGCTGAGCAGAAAAGTAAGCGTGTCATGTGTCTCTTCGGTGGCCCAATCTCTAAGGAGAAGGTTCAGGACAAGTATAAACAGTACTGGACCTTCTTCTGCCGACCTAAGGAGATCGAGATGGTGGCGAAGGTTCCAGCCTTCGTTGATGCTTTCTACAACCTTGTGACGGACATCTAACAGTGGGGATGGGGACAATCTTTCCATTTCTCCCCCTTCTGTCCCTAGGAAGTCTCACAAAGAAGCCACCCACTTCCATGAAGAGATGGTCATTGACCTGCTCGAGGTAAAGCCAGGAGATCGTATTCTTAGTGTCGGTGGTCCAAACAGTCTTGATTCTCTTTGTGAGTTTGTCTGTGGAAACTTCCTGGAGATGCCCTTCTCGAAAAACAGCTCCTATGGGGCTTACTCAATCGAGGCAACCTAACATGCCCAAACCTGGAGGAGGTGTACTCGGAGATCTATAGGGTTTTGAAACCTGAATCAATGTATGTGTCATATGAGTGGGTAATGACCGATAGGTACAGGGGAGAGGACCCAGAGCATGTAGAGATCGTCAAGGGAATTGAGAGAGGGGATGCGCTGCCTGGGTTGAAGAGGTACGATGAGGTTGCAGAAATTGCAAGGATGGTTGGATTTGAGGTGGTGATCAAGAAGGCTTGGGCCAAGCCCTTATCCCAACCCTGGTGACAAGTGAGTTGCAGAACAGATCATAAACATCGGTGTAGAAATCCATTATGCAATTACGATTGTAGTGAAGTGGTAAAATTGTGTCTTTGCTGCATCAAGTGCTGTAAGTATATCCAATTTCTCGTTCACCATGACTTATTGAGAGATTAATGAAATATCAACCTTGAAATGACCTGAATAAGAGATCAGTCAATACATCCAATCCTTTTCTTTAGGGATTTGGGTGTTTTGCAATAAGAGGAACAAAATGGTATAATTGTCGTTTCAAGGGTAGGTTGTTTTCCATTAAAGGGTAACATGGTCTTTTGAGGTTTTGAATGAACAACATACTAACATCGTCATAGTTAGGGGAGGGGGCATAATTCTTACAAACCATTGGATCCATGTATAATTTCGGCAAAGTGCAGGGGAGGGGAGGTGTAATTTCCCCCGAAAAAAGATAGAATTAGCCATTTAGGTTGTGTTTGGTAGCCAAGAGAAGAAAAGAAAAGAAAAAAGTACATGAGAAAACATGAGAATTTTTCTTGGGTTAACAATTTTTCTTTGCACTTTGTATGTCTTCACCCAAGAAAATATTCCCTTTTTCAAATTCAAAATTCCTTTTGGGAATTGTAAAATTTCTTTTACTACCCCAAAAATTTTCTTGCAAAAAACATAAGAAAACATAATAAGACAAAAAGTGAATGATTACACAATGATTTCCTATGTGTCTATCTCTCTCTTAAAATTCATTTGTTTTTGAATTTTTTTCTTTTCTTTTCTTTTCTTCTCTTAGTAACCAAACATACATACTCTTTTTATTTTTTCACCATTTATTCTCTTTTCTTTTCTAGATTCTTTTTTCTTTTCTTTTCTTCTCTTGGCTACCAAACACAGCCTTAAGAGAAGAAAAGAAAAGAAAAGAAAAATGTACACTTTTTTGTACTTTTTTCTTGGGTGACGAATTTTCTTTGTACTTGGTATGTCTTCACCCAAGAGAAGATTCAATTTTTGAAATTCAAAATTCCTCTTGGGAATTGTGAAGTTTTCTTTTGCTCCCTCAAAAATTTTCTTGCAAAAAACATAAGAAAAGATGAGAAAATATGAAAATATAATAAGACAAAAAATGAATGATTACATAATGATTTCCTATGTGTCTATCTCTCTCCTAAGATTCAAAGTTTTTGAATTTTTTTCTTTTCTTTTCTTTTCTTCTCTTGGTAACCAAACATACATACTCTTTTATTTTCTCATCATTTCTTCTCTTTTCTTTTCTTTTCTTTTCTAGATTCTTTTTTCTTTTCTTTTCTTCTCTTCGCTACCAAACATAGCCTTAGAGAATCGAAAGTATACAAACCCTAATCATTACCCGAGAAAATTAAAGTCTCATTATAATCTACAACACGGGAACTGTTTACAGCAAGATCTAGGACTGGATCGGATAATGGTTCAACTTGGGCGGCCCATGAGATATATGGGCTTTAATCTTGATTATTAGTACAGGTATTGGGCTTGTCTTTAAAACTGATCAATTACCCAACCCAGCCTGGCCCGGCTCAAGTGGCATCAGAGTACTAGAGTAATCAAAGATTACACAATCATATGTTCCCAACGCCATGTAGGCTGCGTTTAGTTGCAAGAGAAATGGGAAAGGGAAGGGAAGGGAAGTGAAGGGAATTGAAGGAATTTTTTTTCCCCTTTTGACTCGTTTGATTGCAATAGAAGTGAAGTGAAATTCATTTCCCAGAGTTGTTTGGTTGAAAGTAAAATGCAACTGGTTTAGTAAGTTAAAAATGAAAATGAAAGCCAAACATCTTTGTTCACCAACCATCTTATAAACATTCTTTGATAGAGGTTGTTGGAGGAAACATAATATTTTTGGTAGTTCATCTGTTCCCAACCCAGCCCATCTCAGCCCAAGTTGCAATTCTATTGCAGACAGGGATTATAACCATCTGCAATGGATCAGTGGTGGCAATGGGTGGCCTGGTCAATAGAGCCCAGCTATTACAAAATGACTCAAAGTTTTGGCTCCTGTAGAAGACTGGTCTTAGTTTAATTCGTGGATTTAGGCCTCTCAGTTGTCACCATTGCTAGTGACATTTGACCTGTAATTACACGTTCTAAATTCCCAGGTTGCTACACAGCAGGTATGTCATCGTTGATTCAGAGGGCCCCCACTCGTTCCAAGGAGAGCTTGTGTATGGGACACTTCCAACTAAAAACCTATTTCTTGTATTTGTATAGCAAAAAAAATTGTTAGGAGATCGTGAGAGAAGGTTTTTTTTTTTTTTTTTTCTTCCTACTTTGGTGGGGAAATAAAAAGAGAAGTTTGAGTGTATAAGTGAATTTTTTTTTACATGTAAAATATATTTACATTGCAATCAAACATCTAAATTTAAAACATAGTGGTCAGATCCATGATGTCGCCTCACCCCTGATAAACTTACGAGTTGAAATATATTGGGAACGACGGATAACCTGATCCCTATCAACGGTATGTAGGTCCACGCACACACACAAACATATCTCATGATCCCCATCTTCCACATGTCATCGATATCTAATGCGGAACTGTGAATGACTTGATCCCTATTTAGGCTACATAGGCAATTTGAAGGAGTCAGATGCACCCGCTTCCATGCACACATCTTTCCCGTCCCCCCATTTAGCATATATATATCATACTTTGGTGGCCAAAGTATGGACATTCGCTTTTTTGTATGGTCCATTTTGTACGATGGATATGGCGAAGTTTTATTTATTTATTTATTAGTTAAACTGGAGTTTGAATTGACAAATATATTAAACAAGGGACTGAGTTTTTCTCTGCATCCATGGTGAAAATGGTGAAAGGGAATCCATTCTCCATGATGATCCAAGCCACTCGAAGGGAGGGGAGAGAGGAGAGGTGGGTTTCCGACCCTAGTTATGTTTTTTTGGCATTTTAAATGTGTTTTGTCAAACTGCTTCACAAAAGTCGGTAAAAAGGGGAACAGCTAGACTGAATTTCTAAATACGTATACAATGCGTAGTTGCGTACCATTTTTTTCTTTGCTATATTAAGAAACCCAAAAGTCCCAGTAAAGTAAATTGATAAATAGTGTCTACACACATAGAGAAATGGGATATTTTGATTTCAACGGTAGGTTTTTTTTAATATGTATTGTCTATACACAGAGAAACATACATGAAAGTATATAAATACTTAATGCATTGGATTAGATTTAATTTTTGGCTAAAGGTAGTTAACTAATAATTTTTCTATTTATGCATGTATATTGTCCTTTTTTTAGTGCCTTATTGTTCAAATTTAAATGTTTTAAACGTGTATACTGTTCCTTTTTTTTTTTTCTTTTTCTTTTCCCCTTCATATTTGAGCATCTTTTAACCGTTCATCTAATGTTTTGATCTGTTTAAAACACGCCAATACCGAACACCTTTGTTTGTTGTTCCCGTTTTAACTAACAAATCTCCAGGACACAAAATTACCAAGCCTTGGAAATCAAGAAAAATCCTTCAAAGACTTGATGTTGACCAGATAAACTCATTTGATCAATGGCCCAAATATCTGAAATGTGGCAGAAAAATAA
>NC_056567.1:32531045-32550442 GCF_013358625.1 Macadamia integrifolia | reverse complement strand
AAAAAAAAAAGATTTTTTTTTATCTTGTTGATGAGGCGGAGGAGAGAGAAGATAAAGAATTGTAGGAAGTAGGGAATCTCCAACGATTTTGCTTCCTTTTTCTTTCTTTTTTTTTTATTTATTTTCTCTCTTCTTCAAATGTGGGCAGCATCATGGATGATTTTTTTTTCCTTTCCTATTTTTTCTCGCTTTTTTTCTATTTTTCTATTTTTCTCTTATATCCTTATTTCTCTCTCCTCTTGCGTAAGAAACCCTTTGGCCAAATCAAAAAAAGATAAAAGACTGAATAAAAAATAAAAGCGTTTGCATTAATTGAATAAAAAGAACTTACAAAAGTATTTAAAGCATAAACGTAGAACTAGAGCTAAAGAAAGAGAAAACTAGAGAAAGAGATAGAACAACTATAAAAAAAACCTAGAAGAATAATGAAGTGCCCCCTCCTATTGTGTTAATTCTATTATATAGAGAATGGGGGAGGGAAGCTAAAGATTTTAGCTTCTAAAAATATTTTTTTTTTATCTTGTTGATGAGGTGGAGGAGAGAGAAGATAGAGAATTGTAGGAAGTAGGGAATCTCCAACGATTTTGCTTCATTTTTCTTTCTTTTTTTTTTATTTTTTTCTCTCTTCTTCAAACGTGGGCAGCATTGGACAATATTTTTTCTCTCCTCTTGCGTAAGAAACTCTTTGGCCGACCTCCTTTGAGTGATGAGTAGGAGAGAGAAAATCTTCTAAAAAAAAACCTCAACAAAATGGCAGCTAAGAGGTTCGAACTTGAGACCTCCTAATAAGTAAGAGATTTTGCACACCACAACTCAACAACTACGCTAAATAGTTGTTGTTACCAAAAATGAATCTTCAATCACTTAAGGATGTGGTCCATTGATCCTTGTTGGCATTTAGAATATTCCTTGTACCTCTGGGACAGCTACAAACGGCCTGGTTATGCATCTCGGTTCAGTTCTGATCCATTATTCTTTTTAAGTATTCTTTTTCTAGCTTAAAAAGAATAATCACTTGTAAGGGTGACCAAACGAATGTGTATTTTTAATTGAACACATCCATCTTGCTCAGAATTTCGTCATCTTCACAACCATGAAAAGAAATAGGACATCTTTATGTAAAATTCGAGATATAGTGCCCGATAGTCCTTAAGGCATTGAAAATATAAAACCTGCAAAAAGAGAGTAAAACACAAGGTAGCTCCATTCTAAATATGTAAAATGCATGTTTTACTACCCTAAATTTCACACATAAATGTGTTCATCATCAAGCAATGAGTGGCAGTCTGTGATACAAGTTGCCTCTCATAAAACCACGGCTTCAAGATGTGGTTTTCTATTAATCATTTTCAATGATTCAAAAAAAAAAAAAAAAAAAACCATAAGCCAGATGGTTAAAAGCATCCATATTTAGGTTTTTGAGATTATGATTAAAATGTTTGTGATTCAATCTAAGAAGAAGACGAAAAAGAAAAAAAGGGTTTTTGGATTTGAGAAATTGTTGTGAGATTCATATCATACCAGAGAAAAAAAGGATGAGAAAAGAGACAGAATGGGAAGAGATATTCTGGCCAGACAGAAGATCGAAAATGAAAGGTCAATATTGAAAACTCAAGAGAGAGGTATTGCTTTTGTCTTGTAGAGCAGAGGTGAAAAGGAGCCTCCAGAAAAGATGATCTCTGCAACCAAACCCTTTTAGAGGCATTCCTTAGGCAAACAGGGGAAAAGAGATAGACCAAAGATCTGAGGCAAATCCACCCCTACCATTACCACCTGAATTCCACAATAACATCAATAGCACCACTCCTATAATCCAAACGAACCTCTTGGATCTTGTTATGGTAGGATTGCTCTATCTCGAGCAGCAGCGGCACAGCACAGTTGCAGGGGCGGGGAGAGAGAAGGAGGGACATAGAAAAGGTGTAGCAGTGGTGGAGTGAGAGTTTAGATTTATTACCTCCATCCAACGGTTATATTTAGGATGAACAAATCCTATAGCTAATATCCCACTAACATTCCTAATTCCGTTGTATCTTGTTAGCATTCCTGTCATTTTCTCTATTTTTATTTATGGCCCGTTTGATAATGTTTCTGCCGTTTTTGTTTCAAGAAACGGTAGAAATAGAAATTTTTGTTTCTGGGAATAGAAACAGAATTTTGGGTGTTTGATAAACCTTTTTTCTTGAAACGTTTCTCTGAAACAGAAACAGAAATTTCCATTTCTATGAGCAGACACAGAATTTTGGGTGTTTGATAAACCTTGTTTCTTGAAACGTTTCTCTGTCTCTTCTTCTCCTAGAGAAGCTTCGAATGTGGGAGACGAACTTTGAAATTCATTCACTACGTCGAAGGAGCTCACCTTGTAGTCGGATCGTTTGCAGAGATCCTATCACACCACCACCATTACCAAAACCAGTTGGCGGGTGGAATAGATTCTTCAGTAGGAACAGAGCATCAACACAAAGCATTCAAACATTTGATCGATTGACTTATAGATAAATTGAAAAGCAATAATCAATCAAACAGAAAACAACTTCAGTTTTGATAATCAGTGTGCTAATATCCCTACTGCGGTGGATTGAACAAAAAACTGAAATTTCAGAAATTCTCTAAGGTTGAGAAAGGGTAGAAATATTCTGAAGCATTAGATTGTTGAGAGGAGTTTCACCAAATTAACTGAGATGATTTCAATACCTTGAAGATCTGAGAGACAAAAGAGATGGGAGAACAGGGATTTCAACAAAAAGGTTCCAACCGAAGGGATCTCTTCCGATGTTGAGAGGGGTTTTGCCAAAAGGGTTCTAGGGGAAAGTATTGTTTCTTCACTGCGATGTCAGACAAAAATAGAGTAGACCAGGGTTGAGGGAGAGCAGTGATCAAACGCAGCCGAACTCCTTTGTCTAGCAGGGATTTTTACGGGTGGATTTTTCACCAAATATGGTTCTAGCGAGAGTGGAATGTCTCGTTTCTAGCGAGAATCTCTCGTTTCTGCCAAGGTTTTTTCGAGCTAGGATCTTTGCAAGAGAGAAGGGTTTTTTTATCTGATTCGTTTTTTCAATTCTGGTAGGCTTCATTCGTTTCCAAAAACGGCGAAACAAGTATGACTTGTCTCGCCACTTGCGTTTCTTGTACCATAAATTGTAATAAATTTCAATTTATGTTTCTGAAAACAGGAGAAATTGAACACATTTACCAAACGGTATTTACCCCATTTCTCCATTTCTGGAAACAGGAAAACGCAGAAATGCATTTCTGGGAACGTTATCAAATAGTGCCTTAGTATATAGGAAAACTAACAGAATAATAAGCCTTTTTATCAAGGTTGTTGTCTAATGTTAGAGAGCATTTTTTTTTTTTTTTTTACGTCAATGCTTTACTTGAAGAGTTCAGCAAGTGTGTTGCAAGAGATTCTTCAGGATCTCTATTTATGAGAATGTAATCCTATGTATATATCCTAATTCTTTCAATACTAATATAATGGAAGAAAGAACACTACTCGTTGATGTGGGTATGTCTACACCTAAACACAATGGGTGCAAAAAGACCATGTTGCCCCATGATATATATATATACATGGTAACCCATTTTAAATGTTATATATTATTCAAAATCCAACTTCTATACAAAGACTGCCTTAGAATTCTTTATGCAAGTCTTAGAGGTGGCAACTAGACAGTTGAGTCTAGCCAACATAAGTCCAGGGAAGGTTGATACCTCAACCCTACCTCCACTCTTCTTGGGAAATTAATACTAACATAATAGTATAGTAGTAAGAGTGGCCCATCTTGCTGGCCCCTTATGAGTCCCTATTTTTTCCGTAAATATGGGTATAATATACGGATTTTTGATTCATCCAAACGTTTCAATAAAAAAAATCATAATTTGGCATGTCAATCCAAAAAATTCATATTATACGTATATTCTATAGGTGCCCGTATTATACGTGTTTAAAACACGTATAATATGTTTTATTCTTATTAATACGTTTAGTTTGGGAAACAAAATTCAATCCCAAAAGTCAAAACAACACTTCTCCCTTTCAATATGTTTCTCGATTTTGAGAAAAATGTGGATGACATGTGTCTCCCTTTATTATTTTATTAATTCCAACCCCTCTTTTCATATTGGCGCTCCCTCTCTCCTTTATTACTTTATACCTTTAATTTAATTTCATTTCAAACCCATCCTAAATTTATTAATCAAGAACTTTATGTGTCCACCCTCTTGTTCCTATCCATTAGCCTATTAAGTAGTCTACTTGATTATAATTTTGCTACCCAATTTAAAATATTACTTTAATTATGAATCTACCTTGGTTATTACTGTTAAATTATTAAATATCTAAATGGACCAATGCGCGATCTGATTCTGATTTTAGAATACGGATCCGCATCAGTAGGGGTTGATGTGGATTTTCTTGTTTGATAAGATAATATCAATGATGATATTTTAATTTGTTAAATGATTATCCACATGCTATTGTTATTATTATTTTGACAAATATATGTTATTATTTACTATGATAAAAAATGATTGATGGAACACCTATCAATATTGATTATGATAGACATGATTAAGCTTAATTCATATTAGATGTAAAACAAAAACAAAAATTGAGAAATGATCCTCAATTGAAAAGCTATATTGGATTTTAGTGTTCATATGAAAGCATGAGATATTAGAATTTAGTGGTAAACAATCAGTTTTAGTTCATTCTTAATACCAAAATAAACCCGTCAGTTTTAGTTCATTTTTAATACCAAAATAAATTCGTATTTTTGCTCCTGGATTTTTACATAGCAATCGTATTAAACGCATACCGTATTATTGCCGTGTGTGTGTTTTTTATGACAAATTTCTGAAAAGTATTATTTGCGTATAACTCATTTAATTGTCATATATATTCATTCTCATATTATTATCGTTTCCTAACTTATTAACTATGATTTTTCTTCAATGAATCCTTCATGAGTATGAGACTCAAGAATGAGACGAGCTTTCTTTGCATGCTCGGGCGAACACTCAACCCGAGGAGCGAAATTGCTGCACTCCGAGAAGTGCTGACAGCTGTCAAAACACTTTGAACTAAACAAATTCTTCCGTGCACATTGTTAAATTTATCCATTCTTTTTCTTTATGGGGACAATGTTGGCCAATCAGTCTATATAGATCTCTTCTCCAATGAATTGGGCATCCTTCAACAATTGCTGGTGTGGGGCCTCGTACCTAAGACAAAGAATAAACGAATGAGCTGGGGCCTCACGTTTTATACTTTGGTGTCCACAAAACAAATTCACAACTTTTAAAGGAATGTATTTGAGTCTTCTTTCTTCTCCATGTTGTCTCATTCTGGCCTTCTTATTCTAGAGTGGCCCAAAGGCTATTTTACGAGACAAAAAATTGTAAAAAACATACTCACCGGTCTTTCCTGTCATTCTCTCAACCTCCTTTTCTCAAACGACCGTTGCCTTATCTCACTTACCTAACGCAAAAGCTAATAGATATACAACAGAGAAAGGAAGAAGGAAAGAGAGGGAGAAAGACGAAGGGTGGAAGAGGGAGACCTACTGATTGGTTGATTTTCTGTTTTTCTTACTGGGTGTCGAGGGGAATTGCTTGTATGTGTGTGTGAGAGAGAGAGAGAGAATCCTAGAACCCAAGTATAAGATTCTCGACCAAAATTTGACCAAGTTTTCCATTTTTTGACTTGACTCAGGTGACTAGCCTGAATCAAAATCTAATTTCCCAGTTAATTTCCTCGTGATTCATCACCAAAAGCCTGTGTTACATCTAAAGTTAATCACGTAAGCATAGAAAATAAGGGTTTCTTTCGATCACTATTTAGGGCGTTAAAAAGAAAATCCCTAATACAGTGGATTACTTGAATCATGGAGTTTCTTCGGCCTCTTTGGTAGTCAAGCTCATCTTAGAAGATATTCTACAGTTGCAATCTTCTTTGGAGGTATTTTTTATTTTGGAGCTTATCAGATTAATTTACTCCCTAGCAAGGAGGACACTTTTTGTGATGAACCCGACAATTTGATCCATTTTTAAATTAAAAAAAAAAAAAAAAAAAAAAAAAAAGAAAAAAACCTTCCCACTTGTAAAATAAATTCCATAATATAGAAAGACTTATGACTGGAAAAGAAGTGTTAATAAGTAGATTCCTAATATAAAATACAAAAGAAAGACTTATGATTGGAAAAGAAGTGTCAATAGGAAAATATTTAATATAAGAATAGAAAATATAAAAAAATAATAAGAATTAATACTAGGCCTTGAAGACTGGAAAACCATTGCAGGTCTCCGTTTCCTTTTGTATGTGGGCTCTTCTTTTCGAAAGTAATAGACGAAAATCCAGCCACATAAAATATGGAACTTGCGAAGTTGTTGCCAGCTAGTGCACTTGGCCTACTTGGGCTGAAACAAGGGATTAGCTCCAATTCAAGCATGACACTAAACCATGGTTAGGCCAAGTCTTTTGGGTTCGGATCAAAGCTTACCTATATGACAAAACCATTTTATCTTCATTTTTAGGTATTTTTAAACTTAAGGACTTAGAATATTGCCAGGAGCATGAAGAACCTCTAGAATTATAAAAATTGAGCCTCACAACATTTTGGAACACTTTGATCACCATCGCTTAACCTACTCTAAGGTGAAAATGAGTTGCTCTTCTTTGACTGAGACTGGAATAGTTAAAAGTCAAAGAATTGATCTTTGAAACTTAAAATTATTAGAATAAGCAAAACTCCTTAGCTTCTTCTGTTACGAATCAGTTAATGGTGTTAATTGATTCGGTTTCGGTGTATGGTGCGATTCAATTTGGTTTATATTTATTTGTCTAAAATCAAAATCGTACCATTTACTAAACAGTTGCACTTTCTGAAACCACAACCGTTTTAGTAAACAGTTTCGATTCCACGATTTTTAAACGGTGTCGATTTCATGGTTTTAAACGGTTTTGATCACAGTTTATTCCATGCAGTTTCTAAACGGTTAGTAATCGGTTTGCTAGTTCATTCACATGTTTACTAAAATTTTATTTTATTAATAAACACTTCAATCCTGTATCAAATTAAATGAGGCATTGAACAAGTAAGAATTAATTACATAACTACATAATATGAGTAAATTATTGAATAGACTATTGGACAACCTCCATGGTCCTTAATTATTCCCTGAATTAAATCATTATGTTTTGTTAAAACAACCAAATATTTAATCGTTATACGAGTTAATCGGATTGGTTTTGATAGTTTAAACGGTTCGATTTTCGCGATGTCAATTCGGTTTGACACCAACGGGTTAAACGGTTAAAAACGACCCAACCCATTGAACTAATCGGTCTTAAACTTGAAACTAGAACCGAACCAATTACTAAAACGGTTTTGCGATTTTGATGTAAACGGTTTGGTTCAGTTTCGATAAACGGTTTCAATTTCAAATTCACATCCTTAAAACCAGTCACATTAACCTTGATACAATATTATCCTCTTTAACTCATAGGATTTATAGTTTTAAAAGAAGTTTGTATCATGTTAAGGAGATTAGAGGTTATCAACTATCTCAACAACTTCCCTCTAAGCAATGTGGAACTACTTAATTTCTTAGTGGGGATCTTTCAAAGATCTCCCAGATAGATCCGATAGACTTGTCGTATCTTGGGTGTCACACATTGCTCAGGGATACTGGCATAAGCAAGATAAAATTAAAACAATAATCCACACTCATCAACTAAACATTGTGGATATCGTCTCAAAGAAATGACATAATTTTTAAAAACACAAAAACCAAATCCCTTTAAAATTCTTTCCCCCTACCTTACGATGGATTTATACTATCCAACTTACAAAGCAAGAGCAGTTCCCACAATAGGTAACCCCTCCCCCAAGGATCCGGTGAATCTTCACGTACGTGAATGTACGTGAACATCCTTGGTCCATGGATATAGTATCTATTTTCTCTCTCCTTCCCCAACAAATTCCCTGATAGTTAATATTTCAAGCTTTAAGTCTACTATTACGATTTGTATAGTAACCTTTAACCCTTCTCTCCATATGATCAATTGGGCAATTTGTTTCTTATTTGAGAGAAAATGTCTATTACTCATAATTGATTACTTGATGACAGAAAATTCTCTTGAAGCAAGCACAAGAAGTCTCCTACTTGGAGCATATTAGGCAAAATTGAAGGAATGGGATGTGAAGGAAGTTTGGAGCAACTCTGAATATTTACAACACTGATTTTTTTACCTAGCTAACAACTACCTAATGGCCTTTGAACATAATACCTTTACTTTTGGATGTGTCTAATTTTTTGTTAAACTTAGATTTTTATCTCAACCCCACAAATGAGAGTTGTTTCTTTGATCAAATTGGCTCACAAAACCCTTATAAACAAAACACCTATGTAATTGTGTTTTACCTATTTTATTTAATTGTAATTTTTATTTTTCAAATAAAAAAAAATTGTGAATATCACTTTCCCATGTCACATGGGGATGGGATAGAGGGGAAGCAAACAATTATTACTGACTAAAACGTTCACAAAAACGACCCACAGACCAGTGAAGAAGTCCCATGATTGCTCGGGGTTTTGAACATGAAATTGATTGAAATGGTTTCCTTGACTCTTGCAAACTTGTCAGTAAGTCCCATCATTCAGAACAAATCACCAGAAAAGTTGACCGGGGAATCCTTATGGCTTCAGTAGGATAAAAACATTGGTAAAAATTATTGTGAAACATTCAGTGTGGGATAAAATCACTAGTGAAAATGGCACTCAAGGCCAAACAGGTTAGTCCCTTTTACCTCCGGGCAAAAGTATGATATTATTGACAAATCAAGAATGACCCTAGCGCACGTTCTGGCCATGCTACAATCAATCCCACATTTTATGGCATTTTTATGGTATTTGCCCCCATATTGTGGGCTCCTATTAAAAGATTCCAAACAGAGGCTGGGGTTGAACGAACTTTCTTCTTCCCAATTTCATCGTGTTTCCTTTGAATTTACACTTCTATTCTCTTTGATGGAGATATCCATGCATTTTAAAGGGAAGTTTTATGTTTAGTCCTTCAATTTTTGCATTACATATATGATGGGCAAGGAATCATGGCCTAACATTTCCACATCCAGATATAGGTGGACGTGAAAATATCCAGTACGCACAGGAGCAGTTTACGTACATCGTCACCCAACCACTGTTGCATGTCAGCATGTGGACAACATTGTTTATCTTCTCCAATGTTTAAACCAAAAGATACTAGCGACATGTAAACTCTCCATTTCTTCTTCCTTTGTGCTTCTCAATTCAAAATAAACTCCTCAATCCAACTTTAAAACATGCTAAAGGCATATTTTATAAGGGTATATAACCTCCATTTTCCATTTCCATTCAAACCGGCCTTAGCTTAGGCTTCTTGCATTTTTTACAAAATGGCACCTAACGGCAAGGGCAAGCTGCTTATGTCAAAGAGAGATAACATCCCATTCAATGCCTATAAACAAGAGTAGCGGCAGGATCGTGATCCTCTGCAGCACATGGGTGCACTACACATCATGTAATGTGGCTCATATAGATGATAAGTGGAGCTATAATAATCGGATGGCCAATTTATATAGACTAAACCGTAGAGTTGAGTTTGTACAGGAGAAACACTGGAATTATTCTTTTAAACCCAGAAAAAATGACAAAAAAGATTAATCAAAACAAAAGGGTTTTTGATGAACATTTATTGATTTCTTCTTTGAA
The DNA here is from genome assembly GCF_013358625.1 of Macadamia integrifolia. Classification (NCBI taxonomy): domain Eukaryota; kingdom Viridiplantae; phylum Streptophyta; class Magnoliopsida; order Proteales; family Proteaceae; genus Macadamia; species Macadamia integrifolia. Next base: position 32,540,686 of record NC_056567.1, on the reverse strand, counting down.
TAACTTTATATCCCGATTGATTATTTTGTTAGATCATTCACTCGCCACCAGTGACTTCTCCTTCACTACCCCATACAGAGTATAGAGAAGCCATAATCACTCTTCCAAATTTCCATTATCAAACCCTAAGAAAAGGTATTTGGTTCAAATCAATCTCTTTGCTTTGCTCAGATCTTCTCGGTACAAAATCTTTTCCAAAATCACCTTAGACTTGATTTTGTTCTCTCTCTCTCTCTCTCTCTCTCTCATCATACTATCATACTATTATATAAGTGTATGTATTCATGTTTCGTGGTTAATCTTTTTTTAGACTATTTTACACTTCTTGTTTATTTAAATTCATTGTCTTCTTCATTATAATTTTTCCTCGTATTTTTGCAATTTGTTTTTGACACCACTTGTTTTTTTACTATAATTAAATTTTTTCTAAAAAAATTAATTTCTTTATTAGTATCAAACTCTCACACCCCTTCTATGAAAAATTACTTTCTCTCTCTCTCTCTCTCTCTCTCTCTCTCTCTCTCTCTCACACACACACACACACACACACACATCTTTTATTATATTTCCTTTATTAATTTACTTATCTCTCCATCTATCTTGCTATATAGTCTATCTCTTTCTATTTTTATTAAAAAAATCTATATCTTTCTATATTCTCTCCCCTCAATTATTTTTCTAATTTCGTTTAGTTTCTTTATAAAAAAAAAAATTATTTAAAAAAAAAAAGTAGTTTCCTTATAATCTCCAACTCTCACACGGTTACACCCCCTTTCTACCAAAAAAATTCTCACGATTTTATCTCCCTTTCTCTCTCTCTTTCTCTCTTCCTTCTGTATATGATTTTCTTTGCCATGTTGTTATATGTGAAAATGCTGTATTTCTTTGTTAAAAGGAAAAATGTTGTTCTTCTGTTGTGCGTTCAACCGTGAGATGATTTTCGGATTTGATCTATTGTATTAATGATTTTGACTTCACTTGCTGCTAGATATGGGTTTTTTGTGGCGAACACTCAAAACTGATATTTTTGGAAAGCCTAAAATTTCATCTTTATTTTAGGGTTCGATCTTGAAAACGATACAAAATGATGTTTGCACAGAGACCCTTCTACTAGGCTCCCCCTACTTTTCTTTTGCTTCGATGGAGGTCAAGGATGGAGTTTACGCAGTCTCTATTTTTCTTCTAGTTCATTGTAACTCTAATTTGAGATCGAAGAAGAGAAGAGCTCTTTTGTGATTCCCCTATTTTGTGTTTGAAAGATTTCGAAGGATCGAGTTTTAGTGTTTCTCATGCATGAATTGCTTTACGCAACAATCTCTATTGACTAGTGGATCACCCTATATCCATGTGTCAATTTCCAGTGCACCCCCACGCTACAGAGGATGGTAATGACTGCTCTTTGATAAGTTGTCCTTATATTTTTTTTTCAAATAAAAGAACAACATCGACTTTAATAGTTCGTGCCATATTGCGTGATAAATGATGTTATATTCTTATCCTCATTAGTCATTTTCGCCTGATTAATTTACTATCACTCCTTTACACTTGGCCTATATTTACTAAAACTTTCATTTTTTTACCTTTTTATTGATATTCCCCTACTTTTTGACTTTTACATTTCTTTCTCCCATGCACTTTTTAAATACTTAGATTACCCTTCTTTTTCACTTGTAATCTATTACACTTTTTTCAAATTGGTTGGTTCAAAACATGGTTTGAACCAAACCATTAACAAGTTTTGTCTTATCCATTTATCAAAGATATTATAAATTCAAAAAAAAAAAAAAATTATATCCAATCTATAACTATATTGGTATCACACTTTTTTTTTATTTCTTTAAGTCCTTAGATTGGCCGAGACTGAAACCAATCTAATACCCGATAAAAAAATAGATTGTTAAGTTTGCAATGATAGATGAGATAAAAAATAATAATAAATACATAAATAACATCCCTTATTATTAGATGAGATAATAATAATAATAATAATAATAATAATAATAATAATAATAATAATAATAATAATAATAATAATAATAATAATATTTTTAAAGACACATCAGCTATGTTAATATTCTTAATGATTGGATGAGACAAAACTGATAAGTGATTGGGTACAAATTATGTTTTAAACCAATCAATTTGAAAAAAAAAGTGTAATGGATTGCAAGTGAAAAGGAAGGATAATCTATGTATTTGAAAAGAGCAGGGGAGAAAGAGATGTAAAAATAAAAAAACAGGGGATATCAGTAAAAAAATAAAAGATAAAAGAGTTTTAGTAAACATAGGCCAAGTGGAAGAGAATGGTAGTAAATTTCCCATGTTCTTATTATGTTTTTGAGAATCCATCAATGAAAGACAAATGTGCATGTCCAGGGGTATTATTCATCCTCGTGAGTCGTGAGTCGTGAGTCGTGAGAGCATACAAAACCATGTTTTAAAAGATGGAATGGGTCGTAAAACCCTAGAATCAGTTCTCTTATTACAAAACACGACAATTAAAGAGCTTTTGGCGTTTGAATCGGCCATAATCCAATCCGAATCGGCTGATAAACCGATCCGCTTCCCGATTCTAGAAACCATGATACAAGGGCTTGTGTAGGTCACGGCGGCATCTGAAAGACAAACAGGGGGCGGCGATTCAATCCTATAGGTTTTGGACGAGAGAGAAAGATTAGAACCATCACCAAGTAAGTTAGAAAATGTTGAGTGGGTGGATGGAGAGTAAGTTCATTGGGAGGTCTTCGAGACACTTTTGCAGATTCCTTTCGGTTTCAAGCAGCAAAGCTGTAGTGGATGTAGCCGCTAAAGATGGAGAGCTGAGGATGTTCATCGTCTCTGGAGAGGTTTCTGGAGATGCCATCGCTTCTCGTCTTATGGCTTCTCTTAAAAAGCTCTCTCCTTTTCCTATCCGTTTTTTGGGTGTTGGAGGGTAAGCTAATCCACCCACAATATCTTTCTCTCTGTTTGCGTGGACATTATGCTTTGTTGAATATATCTCCCAATCTGTTGGTTATTCAGAACATATATTCTCCATGTGTGATCAGGTCTTTGATGGCTAGTGAAGGACTGAAATCTATATTCCCCATGGAGGATATTGCAGTAATGGGCATCTGGGAATTGTTACCACATTTAAATAAAATTAGGGTAAGCAGTGAGCCATGCTCTTACATTTAGGGTTTGATAACTTAAAATTTTACTGAATGAGATATTTTTCTAATGTCAATTTAAGTCATTCTGATCCCTTTCTTATTTTGGAATTTGGAAGTAGTAGTTGAAGTTGAAGGAAGCAGCAGAGGCTGCCCTTTTGTTTGAGCCTCATGTTGTAGTGACAATTGACTCCAAGGGGTTCTCTTTTCGTCTCCTTAGACAATTACGTGGTAACATTCCACCACTTGTTTCACCCCCCCCCCTCCCCTCCCCTCTTGTAGTGCACATAGGCTCAAATTTTGGTTGTATAAGATATTGTCGTAAAATGAGGGAAATTTTTTGCAGCTAGATATGGTGGGCGAGGTTTACATAGTCCTGTTCACTTCCATTATGTGGCACCATCATTCTGGGCATGGAAAGGGGGTGAAACAAGGCTCAAAAATCTCCGTGAGTTTGTTGACCATTTATTATGTATTCTACCATTTGAGGAAGAAGTTTGCAGATCACATGGACTAGCTGCGACCTATGTTGGTCATCCAATCCTAGAAGATGCACTATACTTGAATATGGTATGAATTTAATCCTTTTAAAAAATGTATTAGATAGCTTTTTAACGGATTACATCAAAGATTAGATGTGTCCTATGACCTATGTATGACCTATGTATTGTTTATACAATTATATATTCCTAGAAGGAAAAGAAAATCTCTTTCTGAAATGTGAAGGAGATGAAGAAGGACTGTGCATTATATATCTTAACAGCTTACATCAATGATGAAAAAGAAAATTCTTTTTGCAAAATGTGAAGGAGAAGAGGAAGAAGAATGCATTATATAGCTCTTTAATAAGTTACATCAATGATTTACATTGTGTACTATAAAGATGAAGAAACTCCATGCTTAGGGGAATTTTTTTTATTTTACAAATGTACTTAGCTGATTGCTCTATCACTTACTTGATTCCTACATGCCCATATATGATAGTGTTTTAGTGGATCCCTGGATAGTTGTCAATGTAGGTGCAAGGGGGCCCCAGCTAGACAATGTGGTCTGCTCATCAAGTCTTTGACAACACTGTCAGGTTTTATGAGTCTTCATTTTTTTTTTTTTCCTGTTGGTTGTTCTAATCTTTTTTCCCTATCAAAGTAAGTGCTTTACTAAGAATTAGGAACAGGGGTGTTACTACTTTTTTTATTTTAAAGGAAAGAATTCATTGAAGGTTAAGCACGATCTCATACAGCCAACCATACTAATAGGCCAGATATCCTGGTTCATTTTTTCCAAGAGCTGGAGTCCCTTGCTTCCTGCTTGTGCATTTCTTGAGGACAATCCCCTAGATTTACTCACCGTCTTGAGTTGTTTCCTTTTGGTAATGGGCATTGTAGGGAAGGGATATTGTCAGTGGCCTATTTTATTTTATTTGTATATATATATAATTTTTTTTTTCGGGGGGGGGGGTGTTAATGAAAAGCTATTTGATTTCATTGGTGAATTCCTTGTTTATATATTTATTTTTATCTTAGTTTTTAGTTCAGTTCAGTGGATGCTGATATACTGGAGTAACTCCATGTTTAGGGAAAGAATAATCCCCTGATTGATTTGAGGGTGCATGGTGACTGCGTAAGCTTCCAAAGGAAATATGGAATACCTTCAGGTAATATTTTTCCCAAGTTGTTCTTCTCTGAAGGATACATATTTTTTTTTAGAGGGGGTGTGGTTCATAGTTCTTGCTAGGTTGTATCGACTATTGGAATTGTATCTTGAGAAACTTGTCTTCTTTTCCCCACAATTGCTTCATTTTTCTGTAGGTTTCTGATGTTCTCAACCTTTGAAGAGTAATGCTACAGAGTCTGCACCTTGATGGCCCTGGATTCAAAATCAGGGCAATCTTTTGAAACCCCAAGATTTGGCCCTAGGAATCTGCAATTCTTTACCAGGGGTTTGTCAAAGGGAGGTCAAGGGACGAGGGTAGTCGTCTCAGGATTTTCGTTGTTAAATCAAGCATTATTTATTATCAGTTTCGCCTTCTGCCAAGGCAAGTGAAATGGATTCTTTTCACAAAATCATGCAGTCTAGAAGGCCTACATTGTATCACTGTTAGGAGATCACACTTGTTCAGCTGTTAGTCCTGGAAGTGAGATTTTCTTCCCATTCGTTATCTACTTCTCTAGTGGATATTTGGTTTCGACTCTGTAAACTGTTGAATCTTGGAACGATGGTTGATTGGTTCTTCTCTAATTGACTAGTCTCTCATCCTCACACTTCATGAATTTGTTGTCTTTGACAGGAGCAAGAGTCATCACCTTGCTTCCTGGAAGCAGATTACAAGAGGTTAGCCGGATGTTTCCAATTTTCTCAAGCACTATGGAAATATTAAAGGACTCCTTTCCCGAGTTGACAACAGTCATTCCTGTTGCACTTAATCAGCATGTGGAGAACTATATCCAGAAAGCCATGCAGAGGTGGCCTGTGTCAGCAGTGTTGATTCATGGGGGATCACCACAGTTGAAATATGATGCATTTAGTGTAAGACTTCAAACTTCTATTTTTATGGTGTTTGTTGGTGAATTGAAATTATGAGTGGTTGTATTACCTATGATAGACCACCTTTTGGGTTATCCACCTCCATCTAACTGGTTCACCTATCCAGCTTGAAACATTTATGCAAAGTTGGATGATTTGAACCGTCCGTCAGACGTGATATATGGGAGGTCTTGAGATTGTTGAGAACCTACTTTTGAGGTCAAGATTTGGGTCAGAACATTTCCTACGTTGATCCTATGTTTTATCCACATGGATTTCTGTCATGTGCTGGCCATGACAAGGTCCATCTGACTTGTGTAGAACATTGATAGTTTATTGGATGCAAATTATCATATTTGTTTATCATAGTTCCAGTATGAGTCTTCTGTTAGTCCTGTTCAGCTCCTAGTAAATTGAGATCGTTGGACTGGCTACTTTTTTATTCTTTATCAGATGCAAATTGCATTATCTCCCAGCTTGAATGAAACTTTGCAGGCAAGCACGGCTGCATTAACTACTTCTGGAACGGCTGTTTTGGAGTTGCAACTTGCTCGGTTACCATGTGTTGTTGCATACAGAGCCCATTTCCTAACTGAATGGTTTATCCATTGCAAAGCAAAGATACAGTATATTTCTCTTCCCAACATTCTCCTGAATTCAGCTGTTATTCCTGAAGCTGTCTTTCAGGATTGCACGCCAAAAAATCTAGCTGCTCTTCTCCTGTAAGTTTGTTAATGTACTTAGAAACCAAATTCACTTAAGTATATATTCGCTCCCTGGATGTCTTTTGCTTTATATTCAAATTGCATATGTTGATCTTGCAATATTTTAAATGAAGGTGCTAATTTGTGTCGTCTAGTAATTTATGGAGAACAGGTAAAGTTTTTGTAAGTTCCAAGTCAAGAAAAGCAGTGTGTGAGATTCTGTAAGACTTTTTTTTTTTTTTTTTTATATGTAGGGAGGGGAAGTAGATAACAACCAGAAGGCTAGAACTCGAGACCTCCTGATGAGCATGGGCTTTTTGCGCACCACAACTCACCCAATTCTTTAAGACTGTTTGTTTCAAGGGGACATATTTTTCAGGAATTGCAAAAAAGCAAAAGGAAACTATATTTCTAAAAGGTATTTTACTGAAAAAAGTACAAAATTTTGGATAAAATGACTTCCGTTTTAAACTTCTAGATGTTTTCCACAAAAGATCATGGCATCTTGGTCACGATACAATACAATTGGAAACCTTAGGACACCAACCTCATCATAGAATGGATTCCTTTTCCTACTTCAACCATGTCTAAAAATGATTCCTTGTCATGCATAATCAAAAAGTGTCAAACAATTACAATAGGTTTATGAATGAAATTTGGAGTTTCTTTTTTTTTTTTTCATTGAAACAAACAGATCCTTAATGAATTAGATAATTTTTCCCACTTGCCATGTTGCCCTAGGTAAATCCCAAAGGAAAGACATGATGAAAAGATGGGAAAAACCTAGCTCATTTATTTGCACGAAAGATTTATGCGCATGCCACAAGTTTATAGAATTGCTTTAAAGAATAATATTGCTTCCATATTTTATAGTTTGTTTTCTTTGTTCTACTGTAGGGAAATTATTCATAATAAGGACCTTCGGGAGGAGCAAATCATCACTGCTGATAATGTGCTTGGGCTTCTTTGTCCTTCAGACTCGAATACAAGCAAATTTAGACTACAGGAATCGAGATCAGGGTTTCCTAATTACACCCCAAGTATGATTGCAGCTTATACAATATTATACTCTGTTAAACAACTATGACAAGTAAATCATGTTCTCATAATCCAAGACTTCAAATATTTGTGCTTAACAACAGGCAAGCCATCAGAAACAAAATTTTTTTTTGGGAGTAAAAAGTTTGAAATTCAAGTTGTAAAATTAGGTGGACTGCTGATATTCCATATCTGAATTTGTAATTTTTTCCCTTTCCTTCTGTAAACGATTTGCAAGTAATTCTTCGTGAATATAAATTTCCTAGGTTATGATGCATTCGATTATATTGCATTTTGGTAAGGGTTTCAATTCCTATGACTTTAGGATTGATTATAACAAGCTAGCTGGATTTAAAGGTTAGCTTGCATTATACATTCCAATCATGAAGATAATATTTTTTTGTTGTGCCTGTGATTGTGGGAATGGGATCTGTAGATAAAAGCTCAAATGCCATGATGCTGATCCATTTCTCATGAATCAATTTAAGACATCCAGATCCTGTTGATATATATATTCTCTTTGGGAAGGGGTTTTTCTCTAGTCGGGTCCTGGTGTCGCTGTAGTAGCATTTCTGCCAAGTTCTTTAGCTATTCTTAGACTGTGAGTTAGTCTTCTCTCCCAGCGTGTAGCCTTCTTTCGGTGGCAAGTAACAGTATTGGTTATTGGCAATGTGTTGACATCAGCAACAGATAGATGGATCCAAGAGGCTGCATTGAAGACAAGTCTTCAGGGAGTCATTGGCCGATTAAGATGAGCCTTGTCGTCGGTGCTGACCTCAGAGCTGGGGTTTTGGACCTGCGGGTAAAGAAGGCAATATCTTGGGTCCAACGTTGGAAGGGTCAAGCTTCTATAGCCTGCAGGTGAAGTGTTGCTAAAATCATTGATGGGGGCTACCTCGGGTTCTGTCTTGTCGCACCTGAAAGTGCCCAAAGTTGTGTTTGAAAGATATAAACAAGGTGACATGCTTGGAGATCTTGGGGTTCGAAAAGCCTCATGTTTGGTAGAGATATTTTGAAGCAAGGATTTCCAAAATTTCTATGGGCCGTTGGGGATGGCAGACGGATTCAGGTTTGGGATGACCACTTGGTTCCCAGTTGCCACTTTAAGGATCCAAAGCACTGTTTCAAAAATCGGAATTGGATTGGTAGAATCCACAAAGATCTATCCCAATTCTGGATGTTTTGGAATGGCTGATTCTAAGGTTTTTGGGATTTGAAAGTTTTGGAGCGATTGATTCCAGGGTTTTTGGTACTAATGACTAATTTGGGCTGATTCTGGTCCAATCTGGATCAGGATTGGATTTAATCAGTTGATTCAACCCCCGATTCCAAGCACATTAAACGCATTGTTCCATTGATTCCCAAGGAAAAAATAACCTGCATACGTATGGGTTCTTGCCGAAACGGCATACGGCAGCCCTCATTAAACTTAAAAAAAGTCTGGGCATCGTGTATGCAGTATCAAACGGGTAACTAAAAGCAACCGTCTTGCCCAAGCTCTTTAAGCAGCTGATAGGAAAGACATACGATGAAAATATTAGATTCATTTCGTTGCTCTTAATCACAAGAAGGATAGAATTTTCACATTTCAGTGGCCAAATGCTAGCACATCTCAATGGAAATGATGTGATTCATATCTGGAATTTTGGGCTGCTGAATGGCTATTTACCATCTGAACAGGTTCCATGCTAAATATCTCCGGTAGAAAAACTAAAGTACCTGGGTAAAAGAATGGGAAAACAATTCTCCACGACCTGAAGTGCAATTTCCTTTCAAATGTTTTTTATTTTATTTTTATTATTATTTTCTCTTTTACTCTGAATATCTAAATCCCATGTGAATGATACCATTTTCAGATCAGCCATTGGTGGGGCATGCCAGATTCCTTCCCAGTGGCAACTTGGGGAACCCTCTCTTTAAAAGTATGTACTTGCATGCAACCCCAGAATGTGTACTAGAAAGGCAAAAGGATTGGGGGTTTTGTGGGGAAAGGGGGTGGTTTGCATCCACCAGAATCTAAGATAAGCTGAAGAGAGTTTCTCCAACAAGCCAGAATCGTGAATTCAGATGTTTTCAGCCAAAGGCTTGTAATTGGAGCTCACTAGCTGAATTTTCTTCTTTACTTCTTTGATATCTCGAGAATAATAGAACACAATGCTACATCCAATAGAGAAAAACTATGACAACAAAAAAAAAAAAAATAATTAAAAAAATAAAAAATAAAAAA
>NC_056567.1:32522994-32531025 GCF_013358625.1 Macadamia integrifolia | reverse complement strand
TTAAAAAAAAAAAAAAAACACGATTTTTTGAAGGGTTTTTGTTCCAAAGTTGCTGTCAGCCATATTTCTTTCTAACTAAAGTGGAAATCAAGGCTGGGAACAAGGATTTTACATTTATGGGACAACTACAAACCTTGAACTCTTAGTACGATACCCTCAATTTAGTGTTTATACATAATACATGTTATCAATAGCTTTTTTTAACAAATTCTTTATGCAAAAGTGTTTAAAAAAATGTTTCCTATCCATCTATGTGTGTATCTTTAGCGTATCTTAATGTATCTCCGATACGATACGATACCCTCCTATACGTATCTTAATTTTGGTCGACCGATACGACGACCGATACCGATACTTTAATCCTTGATCACAATCTACAGCTAGAAGCAAATTAGTATGCAACATAGAACTACTGGAAAGGAAATGTTAAATACCATCTTTAATAGTTTAAGTTCTTAGTAACTATGGCTATGATTGAATATGAATAGGCATCTTGCTAGTTCTCAAGTCCTTCCTCCCTTCTTCCTTAGTTTTGATGTATCATCTTTGGCTTTGTTTCTTCCCTCCTTATTTTGGTACATTCCCTAGCCTTTGGTTGTTCTTTTGGTCCCTTCATGTTTATCCTCTTTATTGTTGTTGTTTTTAGTTCTTGAATCATTTCTTTGCATGGGAGAGGTGACAGACGAGGTGGTCATAGTAGGGGCCCTAATTTTAGGGGATGTCATGTGATCTTCAAGGGGAGGAAGACTTGGTAGAATTTGTTACGCCAAGTTCTTTCAAGCTCTTCCCTTAATCTAGCTGCCTTATCGGTAATAGCAATCTCATGGTGCTTCAAAACAATGCAAGGGAAAGGATAATGAGGAGCATGCTTGCCGGAAGTCTGACCGTCTTTCCTTTATGCGAAAGTGATTTGTTCAATTTTCTCTTCGTCAATAGAGATGTGCATGATCCCGAGGTTTAGTATGTCTTGGGATTGGTTAGGCGTTTTCTCTTAGCTGTTGGCCTTGCTAAAGATGGGGGATATTATCTTCTTTGTGTTGGTGTATCTCGGTTGATTGGCTAGTTTTTTCTTGTTTTTTTCTTTGTAGTTTTCTTCTTTAATATAAATGATCTTTTAGCAAAAAAAAAATAGATCTTTGAGTTAGAGTCTTCCCTTGGATTGCCGAATTGGGTTGTTGTTCGTCTTCCCTTGGATTGCCAAAAAAAAAAAAAAAACTATGCTTGTCATCATTCGGTCTGAAGGATTGATATAAAAAAAACAGGAGATAGTGCACCAACAACTTGGGGAGGGCGGGGGAACCATTACAAGAAAATAAAGAAACTTTGTAATAGAATGTGCTTGACAATTGAGGTTATGGAGCTCTTAGGAGGGCACAAAATGGTTAAATTAAGAAATTGGACTTCCAGTGTTTAAAGGATAAAATTTTGAGTACTTAATTTTGAAGAAAATCAAAACTTTCAGCCTCATAGCACAACCACCACTCCTGGTTTACTGCTAAATTGTCTCTTCTTGTTACCATATCTTCCTGCTTCATTACTTTAGCCTTCGCTTGAAGTTGAAACTACCCCTCTCTAACGCAAGTCTCCGGCTGTTGGGTCATCATGTGGAAGAATGATGTTGCAATTTAACTATTCGATGCGTATGGGATTTCTAGAGTAGCAATGTTTTCTTTTTGTCTTTTTAATCTACTATCCTACTGGTTGCCGCTGGCCAATGGTTAGCCTACTATGCGTTAGTAGGGCCAATGACCACCTACTCCTACACATAACTAGGGTAGCAATGTATTTGAGAATATTTTTAGCTTCAAATCTAATCATTTACCCTCTCAGGTAATGACATAATCACCTATGTATGTCTGAGGAATCTAAAAGTAGTCCTTGATCAATGTTATTATTTTACCATCTGTGTACTTTGATTTGGCTAAAACTAATGAGCAAAACATTTTAAGGTCTTCCTGATCATAAAATTTCAGCTCCACATGGCCTACCACTATAGCAAAACTAGGTAATGTCCACCAATTTCATGTAGGCCATCCATATATAATTTAGTTCATCAATAATTCCTTGAAACCAAAGTATTTGATTTATTCAGATAGGATGACCAGAATGTCATTGTTATCAGGGACTAACAAAAACCCAAGAACAAAGAGGTCATTCCTTAAAATAACCATATAAGAAGTAACCCATTTGCAAAATTAGCAACTTTCATTCCTTTAGATTTATCTAGAGCCAGCAAAGACCAAATTCTTGTGTGGGCCTTAATTTTTGTATAAGTTTAACCTTACCAAATAAGTAGGAAACTCACCCTATAAATCTCAATTAACTTTCAATATATGAATTGAACATCCATTCATCTGATCAAATTAACCATGGCTAAGCTCTTGGTGCTATGGATGGCTACAGCATTACTGGTCTCTTCTTTCTTCATTGATGTAACAGTTGCGAGATATATCGACTATAGAGTCATTATACGTGGGGACAGTGTTCCTTGCAGTAGACGTAACAAATTTAACTGTCACAAACAGCCGCCGTCGAATCCTTACAGTAGAGGCTGCGAAAAGATTTTCCGATGTAGGTCAGGTGATGATGAGCTAATGGACGAGGCAAATCCACCGGTGTCGGTGGAGATGGAATCTGGGAAGGACTGAAACTTAAATACCTTCCCTTCCCTTCCCTTCCCTTCTCTTCTCTTCTGTATTTATGTTGCCAATAAGAGCCTATGAGGGCCAAAGGGGAACTTACCGCCACTCCAAGCTATATAGTTCTTTTAAATTTGATCATGGATGTTTCCTTCTTATGTATATTATGTATATGTTGATCGCAAAAATAAGAGCCCAAAGGGCCTATGTGGACCTTACCACTACCAGATCTTTTAATTTTAAGGATATTTCCAATTAAAATCTCTCTCTCTCTCTCTCTCTCTCTCTCTCTCTCATATGCATACAATACCAAAGGACGGTACTATTGTAGGTTTAAATGTACCAAATAAGTTAAAAAAACATTTGAGATTAATTGTTCTAGAGAGAAGTTTTCAAACCCCATACACCGCCAATGTAGGGGGAATCAAAGGGGTTGCATGGTCAAGAAAGAGACATTGTTAGTGTAAGACCCACATGGTCAGAATGTGACATCAATCACTATGCAAAATACGATTTTGTCAATGGGAACCAACATGATCAGGATTTGAGGGTGTAGAAAAGCATCCTCAATCTTTTTACCATGGATTTATTAGACATAAATTGGATTCATGTTAACATCCAATTCATTCATATTATAAAAAATGCAACTTAAAAATCAGCTATCAAAGTAAAGGATTTTAAGCTCGGAATCATGACAGATTAGATCAATTCTAAACCCCTAAAATCAGCCACTCCCTAGCAGCTGAAATTGGGATTGACAATAGTGATGCAGGAGCACTTTAAATGGGTCAACAAATCAGTCCAATACGCCCACAAGCCCAAGCCAAAGGATAGAAGTTGGAAATAAATGTTACAATCCAGGATTTTGGGGTAAATTCATAGAGACACCTATACCAACTCAGAAGGAACTAAAAGTCGTGCCATATATAGATGGAAAGGTCTAGAAGTCTATTTTCCCAAAAAAAAAAAAAAAAAAATTGCCTCATTTGCTATTTTTAACAAGAAGTTATGACTGAATGGCTATTTACCATCTTAACAGGTTCCATGCTAAATATCTCCGTTAGAAAAACTAAAGTACCCGTGTAAAAGAATGGGAAAACAATTCTCCACGACCTGAAGTGCAATTTCCTTTCACATGTTTTTTATTTTATTTTTATTATTATTTTCTCTTTTACTCTGAATATCTAAATCCCATGTGAATGATACCATTTTCAGAACAGCCATTGCTGGGGCATGCCAGATTCCTTCCCACAGTGGCAACTTGGGGAACCCTCTCTTTAAAAGTATGTACTTGCATGCAACCCCAGAATGTGTACTAGAAAGGCAAAAGGATTGGGGGTTTTGTGGGGAAAGGGGGTGGTTTGCATCCACCAGAATCTAAGATAAGCTGAAGAGAGTTTCTCCAACAAGCCAGAATCGTGAATTCAGATGTTTTCAGCCAAAGGCTTGTAATTGGAGCTCACTAGCTGAATTTTCTTCTTTACTTCTTTGATATCTCGAGAATAATAGAACACAATGCTACATCCAATAGAGAAAAACTGTGACAACAAAAAAAAAAAAAAAAAAAAAATCAGGTTACTCTGTCGCAATAAGTGAAAGCTACCTTCGTCAATGATAAGGCATTATCTTGGTGTATGTCACAAAATTGATGCTATGCATAGGAATCAAACACTCGAGACCCAGGATCAATAAGCAGATGGCAGTTTCCGAGTGATGACCAATCTTTATGAAGAACTCTGCAGACGTGTCTTGATCCATGATTCAAGGTATCGCAGTTCTTCGTTGCTTATTGAATGACCAAGACCTGGGTAAGCCTGCATTTTCAAAACCCACTTATTTCAGGAATATTGTTCATGGTAAGAAGTCTAAGGAAATGTTATGTAAAGCATTGAATACATCACAGAAGTGATGCCGTCTTTTACTGGGTTTAACCCAAAAGAATTACATATTTTGATGACTTGAATAAAAAGAAGAAAAAAACTGGATATGTATCCCATGAACTTGACATGTGGCTGCAAGTAACAGTTTGTTCTTCATTATTAAACAGCAACATAACCCTCTATATCGCTAAAATGGAGGAACTTGTCCATCAAGTCAATGGATCAGCCAGAAAACCTTCAGCCATGTAACTAAAGCTTAATCCCAACTAATCATTGGGGTAGACTTGGCAGTAGGATACATGTGTCCTCTTTTTGCCATTCCTCTCCATTCAAAACAATAGCAGCTAATGCAATATATTACCTTAAACTCGCAGGTTATCCCAGCTTGTTCCAATAATGGAGGACCTGCTTGCCCAGCTTCAAATAACACTGTATTGTCGGCGATACCATGGGACCACAAAATAGGAGTCTGCAGATATTTTCAGATATAAGACCATTACAATCTAGAATTACTTCAAAATGAAAAACACCAGAAGGTTTTCAAATTACAAGAGGATTCTCAAAAGGACACCAGGTATATGGATATGTTCATCTTATTTAGAAGTATATGCACAAGCTCTGACACCTAGACCTTGTGTGGTACTCCGGAGTTGTCTATGCCAACAACTTTTCAAATGTCTACATGGTTCCCTTTTAGATTGCAGTACGTAGGATGCTAAGATTAGCAAAGCTTCATTTCACGGAGTCATTCATGAGGAATGCCTTCCTAAAAGTTCTGTTTTGCAGTAGTAAAAGCAAGATCGTGACATTTTGAATTAGATGGCAGTGAGAAACACCAATTTAAGTTAAACTGGGTTCAGGTGAGTCTTGTCAGTTAGGACTGATGGTATTACCCAAATGAACCTTTGGGACCCAATGCCATTGGCATATAGGCCATCTATCCAATACGTATCCTTGATCCTCTTAAACAATATGGAAGTGTTAGATTAAAAAAAAAAAAAAAAAAAAAAAAAAAAAAGAGCAGGAAAGTTTAGAGATACCTTCTTTGCTTCTGGTGGAATCTGCCCTAACACAGATGTATTAAAAGGAACCCATCCACTAAAGACTGCACCTCCACCTAGAGTTTTTGGGTACAGCAATGTACTCGCTAAGGTCAAGGCACCTGCCAACCCACATTACGAATTGTTCACTGGAATAAAAGAACTTATGGGGAATCGTTGAAAACTTTGTGCCTGAAAGAGAAGAAGAAGAACCTCCTTGACTAAATCCACATATGAAAATGTTCTCAGAATTTGTGCCAGCAGCTACCTCCTTGTCTATCATTGCATGTACATTTTGAACTGCTTTAAGCAATCCATCTTCATCTTTTGGAGATTCCTGAAACAATTTGGCAAAGTCAATGACCCTAGCTGCACAATAGTATTGGAACTGAAACTAGGAAGGAAAATCTATGGCCCTCTTGTGACCAAATCTTCAGTCATCATCAGCATTCAGCATAGCCATATAATGTATGTGTGGGAGGCCATATTTAGCAATTCAATATTTGGGGTATGCAAATAAAAGCAAAGTTCAAAAGCATTTTTGTTTTTAATTTCAGGCAAGAAATTGTTTAACATGCATGGTTTCACATAGGAGTTTAGAATGGAATTATTCATATGTATAATCTCTGTAAAAATCAACCAATCAATGAATGGCATTCTTCGGAAATATATATTCTAATTTGTTTCCGACTAATTGTTTTTTCTTTTCTCTTTAGTAGGATATTTTCCTTGTGAAAATTATGAAAATCTTATGAAATAGGAGCAGAAATTAATGAAGACACCACAATCCTAGCGAAAGCTAAGAGGAACAAAAAGGAAAAAAAAAACAACAATACCAAGCGGGGAGCTGAATTGTATTTTTAACTTCTTTTTTTTGGGGGGGGGGGGGTTTGGGGGGAAGAGGAGTTAGTGGAGCTGGAAAGCATCCAATAAAATGAAATGTTCGTTGGAATCTAGAGGTTGTCCATAAAGATGTGCACCTATCCCCAGTACCCCAGATCCATCATGGAATGACCTTACAACCCACGAGGTCACTCTATACCTTACCAAGGCACAAGAAAATCTGTGTTTTGACTGAGTTGCAGCACCCTAATATAATGCCAGTATGATTTCAATAATTTCCTAACTCTCAGCAAGTAAACTTCACATATCCTCTGTCAATAAGTTAGCTAGCTGAGGGTAAAACTGCTCAGTCAACCATGTCATTTAAATTTCAAAAAACAGTAGATGGTTTTCACCATCTAATCTCATTTAGCATCACAACAGGTAAACCCAAGTTCAAGCATGTCATTGGGGCTTTAGACATCATAATAGAAATAGAGAAGAGTGAGCAATTCATAAGCAGCAGAATGGAAGAATATAATAGCAATGGCAATTCAGTATTTCTGATCGTCAAGGAATTAAGCTTTTAGATCATGCATGATTCGTTGCTGGATGAAACAATACAACCATCAAAAGATATAGAAAATATCTAAAGAAGTTCAAATAGGCAATGACGTGATAAATTACTATGTCGAGAAGTTCATATAGACAGCGACACATGGCTGACTTTTTCTTGTGAACTATATATTAGGTTAGTTTCAGCCTGTTTAATGTGTTACAAAAGTGCTAGGCCTAGGTTTAATACTTCACGTGTATAGCCAAAAACGATGGTCATGTATACCATTATTGCCACCACAGTTTTCGTTAACCCGTTATCCTTCTAGCATTATTAGTAACCTTTTATTATACAATACATTCAAAAAATATTTGAAGAAGCCGAAAAAAGCACACAGAAATCTAATGGCCACTATAACCATAAAAACAGCAAATAATGGAGCAAGACTGGTTGCCATTTGCCAAAGCTTCCAACTTAAAAGTTTCAGCTGGTGAGTCGAAATCCCTCCCAAGTGTATCGGCCCAACTCCAAGGTTCCAGTATATCAATGTGGGACTATTCTCTACATTCCCCTTCGTGTGTTGCCCCTCTTTTTGGTGGTACAAAAATGTATATCAACACTTTCTCTCATCTGCAGGCCTGTACACACAGCTATGCACATGACACGCACTCACGCGGAAACACCATCATGTGGCACCGAGGGGAGAAAGTGTAAGGGTGCCCTGGGCATGCCCTTGAGAATTTAATTGCTACGGGAGCTAGAATTATGACCATTCTTAAAATCATTTTGAACCTTATTTGAGACTCTTTTGAGGGGGCAGTCAGATCAGCCTACAGTAAATGCTATTATGTTAGGGAGAGATTCTCTGCAGCAGAGAGACCCCAGGAAGCAAAGAAAACATCAGTTTCAATTCCAGGAAAGACTTCTTTCTAGACCACCACAAATATTTATTTCTAAAACTGTACAAGTAAACTAAATACTATAAGATACTAACACTGAAGCTCAAAGAGAAGCCAATAACAAAGAAACAAAAACAAACTTGAGAAATAAATAAAGAAGGATAAAAAAAAAAAAAAAAAAAAAAAAAAAAAAAA
>NC_056567.1:32488334-32521087 GCF_013358625.1 Macadamia integrifolia | reverse complement strand
GTGTTAAATAAAATTATAGTAAATCATATTTATCTTTTTACCACAAATTTCAGGGGTTCAGATGGTTTAGACTTGAGATACAATTGATACGCTCAGATATAGGACAACTAGGCTGTCATTTCTATGATGAAGAAATGGTGCGGGATGAGAGAGAGAGAGAGAGAGAGAGAGAGAAAGAGAGAAGACTAACTCCAATGGTAGGGGTTTGGAGGCTAGACATGACCCTGGTGCCTTGTCCGGCAGCTTCGATTATCTGATTTGTGGAGTTAATTCAGCAGACCCTTGGCACTGATTGGGAACTCTGAGGGGCTCCTGCTAACATTAGTAGACCTACGGACGGTGAAGAGCTCAGGGAGACCTCTCCAAATGAGCAACATGATGCTGCGAAGAAATTTTATGCCTTGATTGCTGGTGGGGGTGCCTTTGTTGAGGAGGCTCCGATGACAAAGAAATCTTATGCCAAAGCAATGGAAAGCGCTTTGCCTGAGGTGGATGATCTACCTGACCCAGTCCACGATGGGAATTCCACTAAGGTGATCATTCCACAGGAAGCATATGAGGATCGACTAGATTCCTATCGATTTGCCCTGATCAGTAGAATCAACTTCCGCTTCATTTCGTTGGATGACGTCAAAAGGGAAGCTTGTGACTCTTGGAGACTCAATGGAAAAGTGAAAATGGTGCCCATTGGCAAAGGCTTCACAATCTTTCAGTTTGGCACAAAAACGGATATGGCGTTAATGTGGAGGAGAACCCCTGTGAAGATCGGTGGACAGTTTGTGTGGTTTCAAAGATGGCACCTGAACTTGTACATCTATGAGAAGCCAGTCAATAAGTCCCTTGTTTGGGTGCTTTTCCCGAACCTGCCTCTGGAATATTGGCACGAAAAAGTCCTTCTAACCATGGCAAAGGCAGCGGGCCGCCTTGTTGCTCTCGACCAAAGCACAAAATCTCTCACATACTGAAATTATGCTCGTGTCCTCGTTGAGATAGAAGTGGGAGCTTTAAGACTAGAGGAGATCTAGGTTGAACGGAGACAACCTGGTACTATGAACTTTTTTTGGTTCAAGCAAAAATTGGTCTATGAAGACTCTTTAGGGAAGTGCGGCTACTGTAAAAAAGTGGGGCATACTATTAGCAAGTGCAGAGAGAAGAAAACTTCCGATTCCAAGGCCTCCAAACTTATGAAGGACGAAGGCATTCCCAGAGTTGTCTACACAGATAATGATCCAAGGGACTCGGTAGTGCCGGCGAGCTGCTCTCCCTTACGATCGCGTCATGGAGTTGATGTTGCAGCCCTTCACGGTGGTGGACCCGCTCTCCACGGTGGTGGAGCCATTGCAGAGGGGGTTGGTGTAACCGTCATGGAGGAGAGAGAGAATCCTTTTGAGAATCTTCCGGTTATGGAAGGTTTGATTGATATGGCGACTAATGAGGTGGAGAGATCAACTGAGAATGTAACGCACCAATCAAGGAAAACTTCTCCTTTGGGCACTGAGGGGGATTCACATTCCATTCCATATCTAATGGAGTTAATTCAAATTTTGAATTGCTTCCAAATAGGGAAGATAATCACTGATTGGAAGTGTTGATTGGATTTGATGATGTGCAGTGCTTGGGTTTGGGTATGGATGGTGACCATACCCATTATCCACTTGACTCGATCAACAATTCTCTCTTAAACAATGAAGATCGTACTTGGCAAGTTGCTAGCTCGCTCGTAGACGGAGTGCGTAGGAGCCTCAAGCAAGCCAACCGTGGCGAAGGTACCATTACGGAAGGTCACAGCCTAGGCAATGGGTTGGCCAACACTCACGAGGGGATTGAGAGAATTGATTTAGCAGCTTTCTAAGAGCGGAAGGGCAGTTAGGTTGGGTCAAAATGTAGAAGAAGAAAGTCAAGCAGCCTTATGTGCAGGGTCGACCACCTATAAGGACTGACCAAAACCTTTCAAAAAAGTGATCATGAAAGGTCCTCTTTTGGAACATTCGTGGTATTAAGAAGGTTTCTACCAAGGCTACATTATCAATGATAGTTTGAGACAATTCTCCTGAAATAATTTGCCTCACTGAACCAATGATCGCAGCAAATAAATTTCCCAAGCTCTTCTTCAAAAAGCTTGGGTTCGAGACGGATTTTATTTGTAATAATAGGGCTGATGGGCACCCTAATTCATGGATTATGTGGAAGCAGAGTATTACGAAGCCATCAATTTTATCTATGTCTGAGCAGCAAATAACCTTTAATCTTCTGTGGTAGGGTAGCTCTCTTGACATATCGGTGGTGCTTGCAAAATGCTTTAGAGCAGTCCAGAGGACCCTATGGATGGAGTTGACTACCGGTACCTCGGGAAGACCTAGGATGATTATTGGTGATTTTAATGCAACTCTATTTGACCATGAGCAAAGAGGTCCTGGGCGATTCTGTGTTGCGGTTGCCTCAGAATTTTCTGCCATGGTTCATGCCACTGCCATGATCCTAGTCCCCTCCTCTGGTAGAAAGTTCACTTGGAGCAACAACCGGAGAAGAGGCCATGTGGATGCTGTCTTAGACAGGACTT
Organism: Macadamia integrifolia; assembly: GCF_013358625.1. NCBI lineage: Eukaryota > Viridiplantae > Streptophyta > Magnoliopsida > Proteales > Proteaceae > Macadamia > Macadamia integrifolia. The sequence goes on along the minus strand of NC_056567.1, from coordinate 32,518,527 downwards.
TTGTGAACGAAGATTGGCTGAAAATCTTTGACGATTGCTTGCAAAAGGTGCTCCCTCATGTTGCTTCATATCACTCGCCTTTGCTTGCTTGCTCTAGAACTGCCCTGAAGCCTAAGAATACTCCCTTCAGAATGAATAACTTCTGGATGAACCATCCACAATTTTTGGACCTGATTAATGCAGCTTGGAGTATCAATATAATCAGTTCCCCAACTTTTATCTTAGCTCAGAAATTGAAGGCTTTGAAACCGGTCATTCGGTCTTGGGCACACGTAGCATTCCCCAACTTGGATCACGAGGTGACATCATCAAAGATAACACTGGATGACATCCAGAGGCACCTATAAGAAGAGGGGCATTTAGAGCATCTGTTTGATCTGGAAGCTGATGCCAAGACCAGATACTAGAAAGCAATCAAAAACCACGAGAAATTATGGGCTCAAAAATCCAGGATTAGATGGTTGAAAGATGGGGACAGATGCTCAAGATTTTTCCATGTTATGGCAAAAGTCAAGAAAGTTAAAAATTCCATTAGAAGCATTGTCACAGAGAATGGAACTGAAGTCAACGACTTGGGTCAATTGGAGTCTTACTTAGCTAATTTCTATGGGAATTTTCACAAGAAATTCAACCTTGAATTTCACCCTCAATTGTTTAATTGTATCCCTTCCATCCTTCAGGATTGTGATCGGATTATGCTTGATGTTATTCCTTCTGATGATGAGATTAAATAAGCAGCGTGGGACATGGATCTAGATAGCTCGCCAAGGCCAGATGGTTATTCAAGATCTTTCTTTAGGAGGTGCTAGATGATAATTAACCTCGATGTTTGCAGAGCAGTTAAGGGATTTTTCTCCTCAGGTATTTTCCCATACGGAATTAATAATAATTTTTTCCTGTTAATTCCTAAGGTGGAAGGGGCTAGATCCTTAGATAAATTCCGCGCGTTGTCCATGGGGAATTCTTTTTACAAAATTCTACCTAAAATTATGGCCTCCCGCATCGCTGCTTTCCTCCCTAAGATCATATCCCAGGAGCAGGGAGCCTTCCAGAAAGGTAAAATCATTTAGACTAACATTGGCCTTGCTTCGGAGTTGTCCAACTTACTCTTCAAGGGGGGCGGCCTGGGGTTGAAGATCGACATCAGAAAGGCTTTTGACACTTTATCTTGGGACTTCTTGTTCTATGTGCTTAAAAGATTTGGATTGTCTGATAAAATAATTGGGTGGATTCACACCATTCTTCAAATTGTCTCAATGGAGGCTCTATGGGTTACTTTGAGGCTAGCAGAGGTCTCCGTCAAGGAGACCCCATCTCCCCAATCCTATTTATCATTGCAGAAGAGGTTCTCAGTCGGGGTATGAATGATTTGGCTGCTAAAAGCATAATCAAGCCTATTGCCGGCCCACGTGGTGCTGAGGTCCTAACCTACCTTTTATTCGCGGATGATGTCTTCGTGTTATGAACGCTACAAAGAGGTATGTTAGAAATTTAAATTGTTTCCTATTCCTCTATCAGAGATGCTTTGGCCAATTTTTCAATTTGGAAAAAAACAAATTATTTTTGGGGAAAATCACCAGTGGATTGCCGAGGAATTAGCTATTCCTTGTTGTAACTTCCCAACCAAATATCTGAGAGTGGATATTTTTCAAGGCTGAGCCAAAAGAGACTCTCTCCTCCCTGTGATGGACATAATCAAATCTAAGCTCTCTAGTTGGAAGGGAAAGCTCCTTTCAATGGCCGGAAGGGTTGAGTTAGTGAAGTCCGTTATCTTTAGAATGCCCATGCACAACTTCTCAGTCTACTGGTGGCCTGGGAATGTCATTAAATGCCTTGAAAAATGGATGAGGAATTTCATCTGGACGGGGGAGAGTGACTCTTCTAAAGCAACCACTGTGAAATGGGACTTGATCTGCAAGCCTAAGCAGGAGGGTGGATTAGTCATCAGAAGGCTCTGCGAGGTGTATATGGCTTTGATTGCAAAGCTGACCTGGAAGATTAAGAATAAGGACTCTCAGGTGAGCAGACTCTTCCGTGCCAAATTTTTATCTGCCTCTAGGAGAATGAGAAAGTCCTACAAATGTTCTTCAATTTGGCCAGGGGTCAAGCGAATGTGGAGGTTTATCTTTGATAATGAGAGATGGGTTATAGGTAGTGGTAAAAATATCGATTTCTGGAATGACAATTGGCTGGGTCCAAAATCCATTGGGATTTATCTAATGAGGACGCCTTGCCTCAACTCCCTCTCCCTGTGTCTGATCTCATTATCAACGGAATTGGGTGTTGCCCCAAGTTCATTCTAGCTTTTTACTTGAAAATTTTCAAAGAATAAAGGAGATAAACCTCTCTCTCTCTCTCTCTCTCTCTCTCTCTCTCTCTCATGGAGGACAGATGTGTTTGGGGTCTTGACCCGATGGGCATTTTTTTAGTAAAATCAGCCTGGAATGGGTTAAGGTCTCCTTCTCCAACTAGTTCTTGGGCTTCTCTTGTTTGGCACAAGCACCTTCCTCCAAGGCTCTCTCTGTTGGGATGGCGTTGGCTCCATGGGAAATTTCCAACAGATGATTAGATCCAAGCCAAAGGAATATAGCTCCCTTCAAAGTGTGACCTATGTGGCCTAAGCTCAGAGTCTTTCTCTCATCTTTTCCTTGATTGCCGATTTTCTTCCTCTCTATGGAGTAAACCGCTGATCTTTTTAATGTGATTTGGAATCAGAAAAACTTAGTGTTTGATATGGCGGCTTGGTGGAGCAACAAGGGGAAAGGCTAGTGCTTGAAAGAGGTCTGGTTGACCAGCCTACTCTCCACTTTGGATGCAATATGGCAGGAAAGGAACCAAAGGCGTTTTGAGGGGAAAAAGAGAAGTATTTCTATGATCTTCAGTGGCATTAAAGGGGTGATCGCCTTCATATGCAGCAGCCTGAAGTTCTCGCCCAAAATAGTCGATGATCTCATTATTTGTAACAGATTGCATCTTGAAAATTCTAGGCAACCAACGTTTCGTATCTTAGAAGTTCTGGTGCAAACCATTGAGATCTTGGGTGAAGCTTAATTTTGATGGATGCTCTCTTGGCAACCCGGGTCGCGTGGGAGGCGGAGGCATCTTTCGAGACCATGATAGCAGAATGATGATCAACTTCCAAATTTTTTTGGGAGTATCTACTAGCTTCTCTGCTGAGATATGGAGCATTATTAAGGGCATCAAGCTTACTCGTGAGATGGGCATCCAACGCCTGTGGATCGAGTCTGACTCGTCTGCAGCAGTTACCCTCTTCCACCACAGGCTAATCCTATAATTCGTCCTTCAAGAGTGGAATCACCTTTGAAGTTACATTAACTCTATTGAGTGGAAGATTCTCCACTACTACAGAGAAGCCAATCCCATCGTGGATTTCCTAGCCAAGGATGCAGCAAAATCAGGGATTTCCTCTGATGACGTCTCTGTCCCTCAGCACATCACGCATGAGTTGTTCAATGATGAGGCTAGTTGATCAGGATTTAGATTCATGAGATAGTAGTTGTGAGCCTTTGTTGATGACAATGCCAAAACTGGAGGCTGACTTTGGGCTCTTGTATTTTTCTTTTTCTTTTTTCTCTATTTTTAATAAATTCTGACCTTTTAGCAGAAAAAAAAAAGTCTTGTATTATTTTTTTTCTTTTTTCTTTATTTTTAATAAAATTTGACCTTTTAGCAGAAAAAAAAGGCTGCCATTTCTTTCAGGGACTAGCCCATTTGCAAAAAATGGCAAGTTTCATTCCTTCAAATTTATCTAGAACCAACAAAGACCAAATTCTTGTGTGGCCCTCACTGTTCGTATAAGCTTAGCCTTAGCAATTCGGTAGGAAAATCTCCCTATAAATCTCAATTAATTTTCAATAGATGAATTAAGAATCCATCTGTTCAAATTAATAAGCAATGGCTAAGCTCTTGGTGCTATGGATGGCAGCAACATTGTTGGTCCCTTCCTTCTTCATGGACGTAACAGTTGGGACAGAGATCGACTATGGAGCCATTAAAAGGGACACTGAATATTGCGGCAAAAATAATGTAAATTGCCATCTAAAGGAGCCACCTTCAAATGAATACAACAGAGGCTGCCAAAAGATCCTTCGATGTAGGTCAGGCAATTCAGGTGAACTTGAAAAAATCGCCGGGGCAGTAGTGCTTCCGCCGGCCAACGGCGACAAAGAACACCATCTAGGCAGGGAGAAGGAAAAGAAGGGAGACTGAAACTTAAAAACCTTCCCTTAATTTCCTTTTTCTTCTCTTCTATAGTTATGTTGCCAATAAGAGCCTAGGAGGGCTAAAGGGAAACTTATCACCACTCGTCCTAGATGGTTCTTTTAAATTTGATCAGGATGTTTCCTTCTTAATTATGTATATTATGTATAGGTTGGTTGCCAATATAAGAGCCCAGAGGGCCTAAGGGCACCTTACCACTACTAGTTGTTTTAATTTTGAGGGATATTTGGTAGCCAATAAGAGCCTAAAAGAGCCTCCCAGATTTAATTGAATAAAATATGAGGCAAAATTCTCTCTCTCTCTCTCTCTCTCTCTCTCTCTCTCTCTCAACAAGAAAGAATAGTGCTATTTTAGTTTTGCATGCATGGAGTAAATAAAAAAATTGGGTATTTGGTTATAAACAAGAAGGTTCCAACACCGCCGGTGCGTAGTAACAATCTCTCACGTCACATCAATCACGACCTAGAAACAGCTTCATCAACAAGAGCTCACATGTCAGGGAAGAGAGAGAAAATGTTCCCAATTCATGCATTTTGACATAAATGGACCTTAAAATCATGATATCTAAAGTAAGGATTTAATACTCGAAATCAAGGTGAAATCGATCCCACCAATTATTATCTAATTCAGTTTTAAAAATCGTATAATTGGCCCTCCAAAACCACAAAAAAATGGGATTGATCACGATCAATTCCGATTCAAATAGGCCTATTCGGCTCATCCTTTTTTAATTACTGAAAAAGCTTATTCATAAGCCATAGTTTGGAAGTATGCTTTAAACATGCCAAGATAAATAAATAGGCTTTAAACATGTCAGGTTGAGTCGGACTATTAATCAATCGATCTTGATCGAATAGCTATCGGATTGCAACCTGGCATGGTTGCACCTATCCTTGTGTGTACAATATGTCTATGCTACACATATAGTTAGGAGATGACATATTTCATATATGTTGCTATTAAGAGTGCATGAAGGAGTATTTATGAAGGTAAAAAGGACAGAGGTCATCACTAATCACCTGTACGTGCAGCATATAAATTTAGGGTAGATGGTCCAGGTCAGCATACATACTGTACCAAGAAGGAACAGAGGATCAAGTTTGTTTTGCTTTACTTCAACCATTGTGAAGGGAATGACATTTCTTAATTATTCCCATTCTACATGGCTAGAGGCTGCCGGTAAGAGTTCGTCCCCACTAAGAGGGTACAAATAGGGCCATTTTCCATGTCAAGCTTTTAGATCACATAGCATACAACTTCTTTTCTTCGGTTCAGAATGTGTCCTAGACCCATAAGCTATTCCGAGAATACATACTAAATATAGGATAAAACCTTTTCGGCCAACGTTTTCCTTAATTCATAGAGACTCCTCCATGTTGAAGCGTCCATGTGACTAGAATTTTAGGTTTTCATTAAAATTCTACCCCCTACTAATGGAGTCAAAACTAGGTAATGTCCACCAATTTCATGTAGTGGCCTCCATAATCCCTTGAAACCAAAGTGGCTCTTCATGGTCCAGCATGGTAAGTGAGGCATATCATTGTTATCAGGGATGTCTAACAAAACCCCAAGAATATGGTGGTCATTCCTTAATATAACCAATATAAAAAGTAGCCTATTTGCAAAAATTAGCAACTTCCATTCTTTTAAATTAATCTAGAGCCATAAAAAATTCTTGTGGCCCTCATTTTTTGTATAAGTTTAGCCTTACCAATTAGTAGAAAGCTCGCCCTATAAATCCAATTCACTTTCAATATATGAATTGGACATCCATTCATCTGATCAAATAACCATGGCTAAGCTCTTGGTGCTATGGATGGCAACAGGATTACTGGTCTCTTCTTTCTTCATTGATGTATCATTTGGGAGATATATCGATTATAGAGCCCTTATAAACGGCAATAGTATTCCTTGCAGCAAACGTTTAAAGTTTAACTGTCATAAGGAGTCGCCATCGAATCCTTACACCAGAGGCTGCGAAAAGATATTCCGGTGTAGGTTAGGTTATGATGGGACAATGGACGAAGTGGTTCCACCGGTCGACGGTGAAGAACCCTTTCTAGGCGTGGAGATTGAAAACGTGAAGGACTGAAACTTAAATACCTTCCCTTCCCTTCAATTTACTTTTTTCTTCTCGTCTGTAGTTCTGTTTCCAACAAGAGGGCCAAAGGAAAACTAACCACCACAACTGGATAGTTCTTCTACATTTGATCAGGGATGTTTCTTTCTTATGTGTATTATCTATAGGTTGGTTGGCAATGTAAGAGCCCAAAGGGCCTAAGGGACCTTACCATTACTTTTTCTCTTAATTTTGAGTGATATTTCCTCTCATTGGTTGGTTGCCAGTAAGAACTTATTCTTGAATAAAATTTGAGGCAAAATCCTCTCTCAAAACCAAAGGACAATATTAATATTGTAGATTTGCATGCATAGACTATATAAAAAAAAAAAAATTGAGATATATGGATCTAAGCAGAAGATCCACACTAGTAATGTATGGGGAATTTTTAATGCCTCACCATACACGACACGAGAAACGGTTTTATCAACAATGATTTACATGATTAAGTAAGAGAGAAAATATGTTTAGTGCAAGTCTGGGCGAATCATAATCATGACACTTACGTCAGACTGGGAGACATACATAGTCAGGTTGTGAAGTTGTGGGAAACCATCCTCATGTTGTGGTTGGCGTGGGAATCTTTTGAAAATGGATCTTATGCACGTACATTGCCTGAACGTGTCTTAGATACCTACACATGTTCCATGGTGGCACAAGAGATGTATATTCAGGTGAACGTACTTGCAAGTATTTATTATCGAATCTTTTTCTAATGAATGTGTTAGACATAGATTGGGACCAAGTTAATGTCCAATTCATGCATATTATCAAAAGCATGGATTTTAAACTTGGAATAGGACTGAATCACTCCCCGTCGATTCTGATGACTTAAATTGGACTTATTCAAAACGTCCGAAAATGAGATTAGTCATGGCCAATTCTTGTCCAAATTCCCAATTCGATCAATCCAATTCTGATTATTGAAAGCATACTCAAAAGCCAAAGCTCTGTGGAATGACAGTGTGTACGTATGGTTTCCCTTCCATCGCTAAGTGATGGTATATAGTAAGCCAGTAAAAGAAGGCTTTCTCCACTCTCCTGGGCATGCAAGCCAATTGCACCATTGCCACTAACCATCATCCACAATCAGAGAAAACAAACAAAAGTTACCAGATAATCTCACAAGTCACCATCCAAAAAATTTTAAACCGAAATAGCTTCTCCCAAAAAATTATCTAACTGTAAAATTTTCTGCCACCAGTGGAGGGGAGGGATCACCACCATCCTATAGGATCTTTATTACACCCCATCCCCATATATTACGTGGTTGAAAATATCCCTCTTACTGTTCCCAATGCCTTAGGTGTTGTCACCCATCACCCTCTTTCGTAATGGGTGAATGAAAAATCGATCTTTATCTCACATTATCAAGTATTGAAGAATCAACCCTTTTGAGGAATGATCAACAGAAGCTTCTGCCCTAGTAGAAGAAAAGGCAGAAAAGGCCAATAGTGATGATTAATTTTCGATTTAATTAGGTAGAGCCAAAGATCCACTGACACAAAAATTCTTGTATGGCCCTCAATGTCTGGATAAGTTTAGACAGTCAAAATATATCCAACCATGTAGAACTTAGCTTTGCTAATTAGGTTAGAAATCTCACTATAAATCTCAATTAAATTCTTATATATCAATTGATCATCCATCTGGTAAAATAACCATGGCTAATCTCTTGGTGCTATGGATGGCAGCAGCATTTCTGTCCTCTATCGGTTTGGGCTTTGCCTAATCTTTCGCCATCATTGGTAAACCATTTATGGCGATGGCCCTCTTCTCGCATCTTGATGGATTCCCGGCAATGAGAAAACACCATCACTGCCACTCAGGGAAAAAAGTGAGCTACTAAGTTAGGGCAACAACAATGTATATCAACACACCATTATGATCAATTTTCTTACATACGCAACAATTCAGGACCCTGGGTGTATATGCCCTTGAAAATATAATTTCTATGGAAGCTAGCATTATGACCATTCTTAACATCATTTTGTACCTCATTTGATAAGACTCTTTCGAGGGGGTAGTTAGATCAGCTTAGTAATTGAACTACTGGAAAGGAAATGTTACAACTGCCACAGGTATCTCATGAATGTCACACCAAGAACGCTGAAACAGCACAATCTACAGCTAGAAGCAAATTAGTATGCAACATAGAACTACTGGAAAGGAAATGTTAAATACCATCTTTAAAAGTTTAAGTTCTTAGTAACTATGGCTATGATTGAATAGGAATAGGCATCTTGCTAGTTCTCAAGTCCTTCCTCCCTTCTTCCTTAGTTTTGATGTATCATCTTTGGCTTTGTTTCTTCCCTCCTTATTTTGGTGCATTCCCTAGGCTTTTGGTGTTCGTTTGGTCTCTCCATTTTTATCCTCTTTATTGCTGTTGTTTTTAGTTCTTGAATCATTTCTTTGCGCGGGAGAGGTGACAGACGAGGTGGTCATAGTAGGGGCCCTAATTTTAGGGGATGTCATGTGATCTTCGAGGGGAGGAAGACTTGGTAGAATTTGTTATGCCAAGTTCTTTCCGAAGAGGAGCTATTATTTTGCAGCACCATGAGATTGCTATTAGCGATGAGGCAGCTAGATTAAGGGAAAAGCTTGATGGCCTCGAAAAAGTTAAGCAAAGAAAATGCAAGGGAAAGGATAATGAGGAGCATGCTTGCCAGAAGTCTGACCGTCTTTCCTTTACGCGAAAGTGATTTGTTCAATTTTCTCTTCGTCAATAAAGATGTGTATGATCTCGAGGTTTAGTATGTCTTGGGATTGGTTAGGCGTTTTCTCTCTGTTGTTGGCCTTGCTAAAGATGGGGGATATTATATTCTTTGTGTTGGTGTATCTCGGTTGATTAGCTAGTTTTTTCTTGTTTTTTTCTTTGTAGTTTTCTTCTTTAATATAAATGATCTTTTAGCAAAAAAAAAAAAAATAGTTCTTTGAGTTAGAGTCTTCCCTTGGATTGCCGAATTGGGTTGTTGTTCGTCATCCCTTCGATTGCCAAAAAAAAAACACTATGCTTGTCATCATTCGGTCTGAAGGATTGATATAAAAAAAACAGGAGATAGTGCACCAACAACTTGGGGAGGGCGGGGGGACCATTATAAGAAAATAAAGAAACTTTGTGATAGAAAATGTGCTTGACAATTGAGGTTATGGAGCTCTTATGAGGGCACAAAAAGGTCAAATTAAGAAATTGGACTTCCAGTGTTTAAAGGATAAAATTTTGAGTACTTAATTTTGAAGAAAATCAAAACTTTCAGCCTCATAGCACAACCACCACTCCTGGTTTACTGCTAAATTGATTCTTCTTGTTACCATATCTTCCTGCTTGATTACTTTAGCCTTCGCTTGAAGTTGAAACTACCCCTCTCTAACGCAAGTCTCCGGCCGTTGGGTCATCATGTGGAAGAATGATGTTGCAATTTAACTATTCGATACATATGGGATTTCTAGAGTAGCAATGTTTTCTTTTTGTCTTTTTAATCTACTATCCTACTGGGTGCCGCTGGCCAATGGTTAGCCTACTATGCGTTAGTAGGGCCAATGACCACCTACTCCTACACATAACTAAGGTAGCAATGTATTTGAGAATATTTTTAGCTTCAAATCTAATCATTTACCCTCTCAAGTAATGACATAATCACCTATGTATGTCTGAGGGATCTAAAAGTAGTCCTTGATCAATGTTATTGTTTTACCATGTGTGTACTTTGATTTGGCTAAAACTAATGAGCAAAACATTTTAAGGTCTTCCTGATCATAAAATTTCAGCTCCACATGGCCTACCACTATAGCAAAACTAGGTAATGTCCACCAATTTCATGTTGGCCATCCATATATAATTTAGTTCATCAATAATTCCTTGAAACCAAAGTATTTGATTTATTCAGATAGGATGACCAGACTGTCGTTGTTATCAGGGACTAACAAAAACCCAAGAACAAAGAGGCCATTCCTTAAAATAACCATATAAGAAGTAACCCATTTGCAAAATTAGCAACTTTCATTCCTTTAGATTTATCTAGAGCCAGCAAAGACCAAATTCTTGTGTGGGCCTTAATGTTTGTATAAGTTTAACCTTACCAAATAAGTAGGAAACTCACCCTATAAATCTCAATTAACTTTCAATATATGAATTGAACATCCATTCATCTGATCAAATTAACCATGGCTAAGCTCTTGGTGCTATGGATGGCTACAGCATTACTGGTCTCTTCTTTCTTCATTGATGTAACAGTTGCGAGATATATCGACTATAGAGTCATTATACGCGGGGACAGTGTTCCTTGCAGTAGACGTAACAAATTTAACTGTCACAAACAGCCGCCATCGAATCCTTACAGCAGAGGCTGCCAAAAGATTTTCCGATGTAGGTCAGGTGATGATGAGATAATGGACGAGGCAAATCCACCGGTGTCGGTGGAGATGGAATCTGGGAAGGACTGAAACTTAAATACCTTCCCTTCCCTTCCCTTCCCTTCTCTTCTCTTCTGTATTTATGTTGCCAATAAGAGCCTATGAGGGCCAAAGGGGAACTTACCGCCACTCCTAGCTATGTAGTTCTTTTAAATTTGATCGTGGATGTTTCCTTCTTATGTATATTATGTATATGTTGATCGCAAAAATAAGAGCCCAAAGGGCCTATGTGGACCTTACCACTACCAGATCTTTTAATTTTAAGGATATTTCCTATTAAAAAATCTCTCTCTCTCTCTCTCTCTCTCTCTCTCCCATCTGCATGCAATACCAAAGGACGGTACTATTGTAGGTTTAAATGTACGGAATAAGTTAAGAAAACATTTGAGATAAATTGTTCTGGAGAGAAGTTTTCAAACCCCATACACCGCCAATGTAAGGGGAATCAAAGGGATTGCTTGGTCAAGAAAGAGAAAGTGTTAGTGCAAGACCCACATGGTCAGAATGTGACATCAATCACTACGCAAAATACGATTTTGTCAATGGGAACCAACATGATCAGGATTTGAGGGTGTAGAAAAGCATCCTCAATCTTTTTACCATGGATTTATTAGACATAAATTGGATTCATGTTAACATCCAATTCATTCATATTATAAAAAATGCAACTTAAAAATCAGCTATCAAAGTAAAGGATTTTAAGCTCGGAATCATAACAGATTAGATCAATCCTAATCCCCTAAAATCAGCCACTCCCTAGCAGCTGAAATTTGGATTTGCAATAGTGATGCAGAGCATTTCAAATGGGTCAACAAATCAGTCTAATAAGCCCACAAGCCCAAGCTAAAGGATAGAAGCTGGAAATAAATGTTACAATCCAGGATTTTGGGGTAAATTCACGGAGACACCTGTACCAACTCAAAAGGACCTAAAAGTCGTGCCATATATAGATGGAAAGGTCTAGAAGTCTATATTCCCAAAAAAAAAAAAAAAAAAATTGCCTCATTTGCTATATTTAAGAAGAAGTTATAACTGTTTTGGTAAAGTATGTCTAGGTTGACTATAGGCACTTAGAATTTCATATTTTATCATTTTAGTCCAACTTCCATTTAAATTCAGTTCTAGAATTTCTTGGGCACTTCAACCATTATATTTTGAGACTCTTCAAGATGTGGAAAATGTCTTTTAAGAATTCCAAAGCCCTTTCTTATTAGATAGTTGTTTGTTTTTTTAATTAGTAATAATTTCATTCTTGGAAATTGCCTATGCTTAGAAGGTTATTCCATGCTCATCTATATAAGCTTATACTAGTGAATGGAATATAGAATACTTGAAGTTTATTCATAAATTGAGCCTTTGGCCTTTGAGAAGAAGTAGTTCTTCTTGAGTTCTCTTATCCCTTAGGTGAATTTCCTTTAGTGGCGAGTTTTTTTTTTTTCTTTTTTTTTTTTTTTTTTTTTTCTTTTTTTTTTTCTTTTGTAATGCTCACTTGTGTTACCTCCTACTCTTCTACAATTTTCTGGCGTCAAATAGTCAATTCCAATCCAAATTATTGAACCCATCTGATTCTGATTATTGAAACTATATTCAAAAGCCAAAGCTTTGTGGAATCTTAGTTTAAAAACTCTTGTTGAAGGTTGGAGTGGCTAGCTATGCAGGTTCTTATATTTCTTTTTGATACAAAGGATCTTTTAACAAAAAAAATTTAATTATATACATACTAGTAAATCACACGTACAAATGCACGTGACCAACCTTTTTTTTAGTAGGTGTCTGGACAAAAGTCACACTGTGGAAGAGAGGGATAGAATGGAAAAAAGAAGAGGGGGGATAGGGATTAGATAGAGGAGGAGAGCTCCTAGAGAGAGGAAGTTAAGGAATTATTTTGATTTCTTGGTAGAAGATAGATTTTGCCCATGGTCCATATCCACTCTCAATGTAATATATGTTGCGGTAAAAACAACACTTTAGTAATGGAGGTCATGAAAATGCATTTGAAGGCATTGAAATTTGATGAAAATATAATTGTACTTGAGCATGAAACTAAAAATATTATTGTAGTTAGGCATGAAACCTCAACAACATAATAACGGAGTAGCGTATAACGCATTGCATGTATGACTGTATAGATGTATCAATGTAATCGTATTTCTAAAAAAAAAAACGATATAAACGTTATGGGAAAAAGAAACCTAGAAGACAGTGTGGTCTCTTCACCCAAACACAGGAAGGGGTGAAATGATGACCCTACCCTCATGAAGAAACAGAAATCCTGCTACCATTGATACTTCCATATGTGCTCATATTGATCAGTACTGTGCTGGTGCAGGGACCACACTACCTTTTAAGAAACCCTTTCCCTTAAGTTATTCATAAGTCGAGAGAGTGAGAAGGTAGAGAAGAGTACCTTAATAAGAAAATCTAGAAAATTTTCAAGAAAATATATATATATATATATATATTCATCAATAAATGTTGTTTGGGTATGTCAATGAAACAACTTAATAACTGCCACACAAATCTACTTGGGTATGTCAGGCTGTTTTCTCTGTGATCAAATAAATTGAGTCAAACAACAAAAAGCCAAAACACAATCACCAGATAACCATCTTAGCAAATAGGGAAGAGAACCAAGACCCTGATTCATGCCGGTCAAAGCGATCAAAAAAACCTAAGTACCACCTTAGAGTTGGGCAGTCAAGCAACCATAAATACTTGAACAATGAGAATGAGTATATGGATTAGGCAAACCATCTTGAACAATGAGAATGAGTATAATTTGTTTTTTTTTTTTCGATATATAATGTAACCTCAAGTAATTATGTTAATAATTAAATCACATAGCTTATGTTAATAATCATAAGCTAATAAATAAACATTCCCACTTAAATCTAGATCGAAATAGAGAAAATTTAAAAACAAAAATGTATCAAATGGATAATTTTAGCTTTGGCGATTACTGCTTCTCCCTGCTTCTCTAGCCTTCCTCTTCTTCTTCTTTTTTTTCCTCTAGAAGTTCTGAAATTTTATTCAAATACAAAAATGAAAATTATTACTGAAGTACAAAAGCTTGTGATTCAAAAATTTTCAGCTTCAGCATTGCCATCAACAGGGACTCTGTAAAGAAAAAAAAAAAAAACACTAGGAGTATTGATATCTAGGTTTTGCCAATGAGCCAAACGCAATCTCATCATTGATACATAAATGATGGAAAGATAATATCTGAATCATAAATCCATCTTCTTTCCCTCAAAACTCGGGATAAAAATCGTCTGCAATTCCTTATCCGTGCAATACCGTGCAATATCCCCTTCAAATGGTGACACGTGGATAAAGTGATTTGAACGGCTCAGATTAATCCTATATTGATCCAACTCCAAACCAGTGAGTTGAAGTTGGATCACTGTAGAATTAATCTGAGCCGTTCAAACCACTTTGTCCACGTGTCACCCTTTCAAGGGGGTATTGTACAGAATTGTACAAGATTAGAATTGCAGACGATTTTTATCCCAAAACTCAGGATAAAAATCGTTTGCAATTCCTTATCCGTGCAATACCCCCTTCAGATGGTGACACATGGATAAAGTGATTTGAACGGCTCAGATTAATCCTACATTGATCCAACTTCAACCCACTGGTTTGGAGTTGGATCAATATAGGATTAATCTGAATTGTTCAAACTACTTTGTCCATGTGTCACCCTTTTAAAGGGGTATTATACAGAATTGTACAAGATTAGAGTTGCAGTCGATTTTTATCCCAAAACTGGAAGACCAAAAACCCACCCTTGTCATGACTTGAAGGTAGAATTGCAACTAATTGCATCATAAGGATTGTAGAGGATCTGGATCAATCCTGGAACCCATCTCACACCATCCCAAATTCAATTTAATTAGATAGAGGCTAGAGCCAAAGATTCACTCACACAAAAATTCTTCTGTGGCCCTCAATGTTTTTGCATAACTTTAGACAGTTCAAATACATATATGTCCAACCATATAAAACTTATCCATACTAATTAGTTGGAAAAAAATTCGCTATAAATTAATCTGAATTAAGTTCCAATATATCAATTTGTTTTCCATGGCTAAGCTCTTGGTGCTATGGATGGCAACAGCATTGATCGTCCCTTCTTTCTTCCTTAACGTAATGCTTGGGGGAGAGATCGACTATGGAGCCATAAGAGGAGACAGTTCCTTGTGGGAGAAACGAAACTTAACAGGAAGGAACTGAAACTTAAAACTTCCATTTTTTTAATGGAGAATCCGTTGCCTTCCCTGCTCTACTGTTACCACTAAGAGCCTAACTAAGATGCCGGAAAGGGACCTTACCTAAACTCTTACTGTTCTTTTCATTGTGAGGGATGCTTCCTGCTTATGCAACCTGATCTTGGGTTCATAAGAAATTTCTATTATTATTATTTAATTCATATTCTTTTATTTTAATTAATTGATTCCAACAATACTAATACAAAACTCTCTCTCTCTCTCTCTTCTGATTATCCAATGCTGATTGGATACATCAAAATTAATCCAATAAGATATTGATCTGATCCAATCTGATAACGATCAGTATATCAGTATCTACAATTTCAAAATTTGTATCAATGTATTTTAAAAATTGAAAGACTCGATATCGTCCCCAGCTAAATCGACATATCATCAATGTGTCATATCTCTAAATCGCCATTCTTCCACTCATGGAGGACAGCTCACCCACCCTTTAGGGGTTCACAAACCCGATAGGGTTTTAGTATAAGTTCAAAATACCTTATTGGTAACTCTATAGGTGGAGGAATCTCATTTTTTTTTTTTATGACCAAGTTTTCCTTCAACCATGATGATTCATTTACCATAGAAATTGTTACAAAAATTATGGCTACGCGTCTTTCTATTTTGCTGCCTCGTGTTATCTCTGAAGAGCAAGGGGCTTTTCAAAAGTGCAAAATCATTCATTCAAATATCTCTATGGCTTCCAAGTTGTCAAATATGATGTTCTCAACAGCTAGTGGAGGTGGCATGGGTTTGAAGATTGACATCCAGAAGGCTTATGACACAATTTCCTGGGATTTTGTGTTTCATGTTTTGAGGAAGTTCGGCTTCTCTAAAAGGTGGATATCCTGGGTTCATCAAATGCTGGCATCGGTAAAATTATCTTTTCTTATGAACGGTGGCCCAGTGGGGTACTTTGGTAAGGAAAGAGGGTTGAGACAAGGGGATCCTCTATCCCCCATGCCATTTATTCTGGCTGAAGAAGTTCTCTACAGAGGGCTTCACAAGCTTGTGGCCATAAGAGATTGAAGCCGCTCAAGGGTCCTCGAGGGGCAAGTACTCTAGTTCACAACCTCTTCGCAGACGACATTTTTATATTTGCTAATGCCTCAATCAGGAATGTCCGTCACTTAAAAAACTTTCTAAATAGGTATCAGGAGTTTTAGGGCAGTGTGTAAATTTGGAGAAAAGCAAGTTGTTTCTTGGATGCCTGCCCTCAAAGAAAGCAGGCTATTGCTGAGGAGTCGGGGATTCCACTATGTTCATTCCCGACTAAATACTTGGGGGTTGAAATTTTTAAAGGGAGAGTTAAAAAGGAGGTTGTTCTACCAATCATGGACCGAGTTAAAGACCGTCTGGCATGGTGGAAGGGGAAGATCTTATCCATCGCTAGAAGGGTGGAGCTGGTCCGTTCTGTCATATTGAGCATGCCAACCCATAGCTTTGCAATATATTGGTGGCCAGAGTCTCTTATTGTGACTTTGGAGAGATGGATGCGAAATTTTGTCTGGACTGGAGAGATTGAAACTTCAAAAAAAAATTATTGTAAATTGGGATCAATGTTGCAAGCCTAAGGAAGAAGGGGGGGCTAGGTTTGCGGAGACTGAGTGACGTCAAGAAAGCAATGCTTTGTAAAACTGCTTGGCATATCAAGCCTGAAGAGTCCATGACCAGCCGCTTCTTGAGGGCAAGATTCCTGGGCAGGAAAGGTGTGCCAAAAAAAGGATACAGAAAATCTTCAATTTGACCAGGCATTAAACGCATGTGGAAATTTATTTCCTCTATGGAGAGATGGATAGTTGGTGATGAACGCAAAATAAAGTTCTGGAAGGATATATGGGTTGGATCCAATGCGATAGACGATGGGGTGGTGATGGAGGATCTTGATCAGACAAATCTTGATGGTAATGTTTGTAGATTTATTGATGATCACAAGTGGAGGCTTCCAGTGGTGCACTCTGCCTTTTTGAAAAGTATTTTGGAGGTTGTTCAAAGTATTAAGTTCCTGAGTATGATTGTGCAAATGCGTGTGAAGTTTGTCTCTGGATGGAGAATTCAACTCAAAATCCGCTTGGGAAGAAATCAAAATGAAGAAGCCGATAGTGCAATGGGCCTCTCTAATTTGGTGCAAGAAGCAGCAGCCAAGGGTTGCAACTTTGACTTAGAGGGCGATTCATGGAAAGCTTCCAACTGATGAGGCGGTTAAAAGAAAATCAATTCCTATAGTGTCTCGATGCGAGCTCTGCAGACATGAGGAATTGATAGGTCACATTCTTTTGTCCTCCTCTTTCTCTAGAGCGATTTGGTGCACCTTATGTGAGTATTTTGAGGTGAGATGGATGGCTTAGGGGTCCTTGCTCGAGTTGGCCAATGGTGGAAGAGAAAATTGAAAATGGTGTGTATTAAAGGGGTGTGGTCTATCTGCTTCGGTATAGTAATAGATCACCTATGGAGAAAAAGAAACCACAGGAAATTCGAAGGTAAAGACCGTTTGGCTAAGTATGTTGTGGCCATGGTAGTTGAAGATTTTAGAAGAAATAACCCGGCGTAGATGGGAGAAGTCAAAACAGTGGAGGATGTGCAAGTTTGCAGAGGCCTCGGTATCCCAATTCAGGCTGGTTCTAATAGGAAAATTTTGGAAGTGTTCTGGTGTAAGCCCCCTATTAATTGGGTCAAATTAAATTTTGACGGGAGCTCTTTGGGGAACCCTGGCCGTGCAGGTGCAGGAGGTATTCTCCGTGATCATATGCGAAGAGTCCTAGGCTCGTATAAAAAATATATGGGGGTGACGAGTTTTTGAAGCAGAAGTGGAGGGGCTAATGGAAGGGCTCATGAGAGCCAAGAACTTGAACATTCAAAATCTGTGGGTGGAATTGGACTCTGCAGCGGTAGTCACTATTTGCCAAGAAAAGAATATGTCGTGGTTTGCTATGCAGAGATGGTTATTTCTCCATCCATATCTGAGCAGTATTTCCTAGAAGATTTCTCACAATTATAGAGAAGGGAACCCAATAGCAGATTATTTGACCAGAGATGCAATGAAGACTGGTGTTTCAGATGTGGACGTTAATTTCCTGCATCATATCTTGGAGCTCATTGTTAGGGACTCAATGTAGTTGGTGCTTCCTTATTTTAATGAAATAATTTCTAGCAAAAAAAAAAAAAAAAAATATATATATATATATATAATATTTATAATAAGCCAATAAAGAAGTATTCCCACTTAAACCTAGATCGAAATAGAGGAAATTTAAGAACAGAAAAGTATGAAATGCATAATTTTAGTTTTGGTGATTAATACTCCTCCTCCCTTCTCTAGCCTTCCTCTTCCGTTTATTTTTATTTTTATTTTTTATTTTATCACTAGAAGTTCTGAAATTTTATTAAATATGAAATTGAAGTACAAAAATTTGTGATTCAAAGTTTTCCACCTTCGGCATTGCCATCAACAAGGTATTTTGAAAACGCTAAAAAAAACAATAGGTGAATTGATATCTAGGTTTTGCTGCTACATCATACGCAATCCCATCGATGATAAATGATGGAAAGGTAATATCTAAATCATAATTCACTGATTTTGCTGCGTCCTTCATGAGGAAGTCTGTTATTGAATTTGCTTCCCTAGAGTATTTTGTAATTTTCCAAAATGACTTCACCATGATTACTCGAATCTGCTTCACTTCATACAAATCTCTTGTATGGTAATGATATTGGATTAATTTATAGAATATTGTTTACTTTCCCCACAAAAAGAGTAGGAAACCCTCTTTTTATAGAATTCAGTAGTGGTTGGTCCAGGATCCTGCTGATGGCTAAGGAATAGCTGAGGATCTGGATCCTCCCAGGAATCCGTCTCACACCATCCCAAATTCAATTTAATTAGATAAGAGGCTAGAGCCAAAGACCCGCTCACACAAATATTCTTATGTGGCCCTCAATGTTTTTGTATAACTGTAGACAGTTCAAATATATACATGTCCAACCATGTAAAACTTATCCGTACTAATTAGTTGGTAAAAAAATTTCCCTATAAATTAATCTGAATTAAGTTCCAATATATCAATTTGTTTTCCATGGCTAAGCTCTTGGTGCTATGGATGGCAACAGCATTGATCGTCTCTTCTTTCTTCATTAACGTAACGCTTGGGGATGTGATCAGCTATGGAGCCATAAAAAGAGACACAGAAAATTGTGGGAGAAAGAACGTAAACTGTCGCAGCGAACCATCGGGGAAACCATACGACAGAGGCTGCGAGAAGATAAACCGTTGTAGGGGTGGAAATGATATGATAGAGGACGATGAAGACAAAGTACACTTTAAAGGCAATGAGAAGGAACACGAACACAGAGGACACAACAAAGGCCATAAGAAGGGACACAAAGACAAAGAACACCATGAAGGCAATGAGAAGGGACACAAAGGCAAAGAACACAATGAAGGCAATAAGAAGGGACACAAAGGAAGGAACTGAAACTTAAAACTTCCATTTTTTAATGGAGAATCCGTTCCCTTCCCTGCTCTACTGTTACCACTAAAAGCCTAACTAAGATGCCCAAAAGGGACCTTATCTAAACTCTTATGTTCTTCTTTTCATTGTGAGGGATGTTTCCTTCTTATGCAACCTGATCTTGGGTTCATAAGATTATTATTTAATTTATTATTCTTCTATTTTAATTAATTGATTCGAACAATACTAATACAAAACTCTCTCTCTCTCTCTCTCTCTCTCTCTGATTATCCAATGCTGAACGGATACAACATCAATATTAATCCAATACGATATTGATCTAACCCAATCTGATAAAGATCAACATATCTGTATCGACAATTTCAAGATTTGTATCAATGTATTTTAAAAATTGAAAAACTAGATATCGTCCCTAGCTAAATCAGCATATCATCAATGACCTAATATAACCTGTTTCCATATTAAAATATGAAACTGAAAATTTATTACTGACGTAAAAAAACTTGTGATTCAAAATTCCCCACCTTCGGCATTGCCATCAACAGGGAACTCAGTGGGTTTTGCCGCTCTATCATACGAAATATTATCATTGATAAATGATGGAAAGGCAATTCCTGATTCAAAAATCCCTGATTTTGCTGCATTCTTTGCAAGGAAGTCCATTACTGAATTTGCTTCCCTAAAGTAGTGTGTAATTTTCTAGGCTTATTACATTCAAGAAAGGCTAGAGCGTAGACCAGTACTCTTGTTTTCCTCTTCTTCTACTCTGCTTGTTCTCGAAAAATCTCCTCCTCAAAAACTATTATCATGTAGTAATTTGCATCTTTTTCCCATGGACAAATTTCTAAATCAAATCGGAATCTCTCTCTCTCTCTCTCTCTCTCTCTCTCTCTCATCCTAACCCTTAGAAACAGAGCAAATGTAAGAAGATAAAACGTATCAAATGCATAATTAACAAAGTCAAGGGATTCAGGGGTTAATTCCTTTTACCTTGGGCGATCACTCTGCCGGCTTCTAGCCTTCCTCTTCTTCTCCTCCTGCTTATTCTCAAAAAATCTCCTCATAAACTCCTACTTTGGACACCTCTCTCATAAACTTTCCACACATTATCTAATTGGAAAGTTTTTTGCCGCGTGTGAAGGAGGCTTCACACACTACCCTTCTAAGGTCTTAATTTACTCCCCCTACAATACGAGGTCGAAAATACCTCTTCCACTATTCTCATACACATCCCATAACTTCCCACACATTATCTCATTACGAAATTTTTTCGCCGAATGTGTAGGAGGCTTCACATACCAACCCTTCGAAAGTTTTAATTTACTCCCATTACAATACGAGGTTGAAAATACCTCTTCCACTATTCCCATACCCATCCCATAACTTTCGTGTGAAGGATGCTTCACACACCAGCCCTTCTAAGGTCTTAATTTACTCCCATTACAATACGAGGCTGAAAATACCTCTTCCACTATTTCTATACCCATCAGCATTCCTTCGCCGTGGATGAAGGGAAACTCAATCCTCTCCTAAAAAAAACTTTTCACCCTCAATAGAAGAAAAAGAAGAAAATAAGAAAAGATCATCATTTCTTTGAATTTAATTGAGCCCACCATCCCAAATTCAATTTAATTAGGTAGAGCCAAAATACTCGCTCACCCAAAAATTCTTATGTGGCCCTCAATGTTTTTGTATAAGTTTACACAGAGCAAATATATAGATCCAACCATATAAAACTTAGCCATTCTAATTAGATGGAAAAAATATTTCCCTACAAATTAATCTGAATTAACTTCCAATATATCAATTTATTTTTCATGGCTAAGCTCTTGGTGCTATGCATGGCAACAGCATTGCTGGTCTCTTCCTTCTTCATTGACGTAACACTTGGGAGAGAGATCAACTATGGAGTCCTGAACAGGGACGATGTTGGTTGTGGGAAAAACGACGTAAACTGTTTTCGCCGCCAGCCAACGGTGAATGTATACAACAGAGGCTGCTTGAAGATAGATCGCTGTAGGAGTGAAGATGATAAGATAATAGAGGAGGGTGACGATGACAAAAGTACAGTATGAAGGCAATGAGAAGGAACAGAAACACAAAGAACACAACAAAGACCATAAGAAGGGAGACAAAGACAAAGAACACTATGAAGGCAATAAGAAGGGACACAAAGGAAGAAACTGAAACTTAAAAACTTCCATTTTGTTAATGGAGAATCCCTTCCCTTCCCTGCTGTTACCACTAAAACCCTAATTAAGATGCTCAAAAGGGACCTTACCACAACTCTTAGGTTGTTCTTTTATTTTTTAATTTTTTAATTTTTTTTTGGGGGGGATAAAGAATTTTCTTTTAATTGTGAGGGATGCTTCCTTCTTATGCAACCTGATCTTGGGTTCATAAAAAATTTCTACTATTATTTAATTTATTATTCTTTTATTTTAATTAACTGATTCCAGCAATACTAATACAAAACTCTTTCTCTCTTTCGATTATCCAATGGCGATATGATACAACACCAATATTGATCCAATACGATATTGATCTGATTCAATCTAATAACAATCAATATATTAGTATTGACAATTTCAAGATTTGTATCACTGTATTTTAAAAATTGAAAGACTCGATATCATCCCCAGCCAAATCAACATATCATCTATGTGTCATATCTCTAAATCGTCAATTCGCCATCATGCTAGTATAAGGTTTTCCTCCACCCATGGAGGATAGCTCACCCAACCCTATAGAGTTTTAGTATAAGTCCAAAATACCTCTTCATAACTCTATAGGTGGAGGGATCTCGCTTTCTTTCGTGACCAAATTTTCCTTTAACCATGGTGATTCATTCACTATAGACTTCCTATGAATGGAGAAGGATATCATAATGGTATTTTGGATTTATACTAAAACCAATAGAGACTTGTGAAGCCTAGGATGGTGGTTGAACCGTCATTGATAGATGAGTAAAGCTTCCTTCTATTCATAGTTTACCAATATTTCATTGTCTTTCTAATTTTTATTGATATCGCACTAGTATTTGCCAAGACCAATACCTAAAGTTGTTTTGTAAGATCTAAAAAACCAAAAACAAAAACAAAAACAAAAAAGAAAAGAAAAAGAACACCTAAAAAAAATGTTAAATTATAATTAAAATAAAAAATGAACAATAAAGAAATGAAAAAAATTAATAAACCGTGAGGGGAGAGAGGGAGTGTGTGTGGTTCTGTGTGTGGAAAGGGATAATGGGGAGAGAAAATAGGAAGGGAAAGGTAGTCGGTCAAAAATTAGGAGAGAAAATAAGTGAGTTATAGGACCTCGCACATGCTAGAGCCTCGTGCACCAAATATGCCCTTTACACATGTCCACCTTTTACCTGTACGAGAATCAGAACTCAGGTTCTTATAGGAGGACCTGATCTGGACTCAGGTTCAAGAGCCAAAGGGGGCCTCCTAAAAATATGAGGCTAAAAATTTTCTCTCTCTCTCTCTCTCAACCAAAGAAAAAAAAAAAAGGGAATGTTCTATGTGAGGGATACAGCCTCTGCCACAGTCAGTTTTTCTTTTACTCCATGTGAAATGGCCTATATAGGCAAAGGAGAGAGGTAGATTGTGGGAGGCATTGGTAGAGGCTGTGTTCCCCCATAGAGAACACTCTCCCACTAAAAAAAGGAAAAAAAATTGCTATGCTAATCTAGTGTAGATTTTTTTATTTACAATTGTTTGCCATCCAAAGTAGATTACCTCATAGGCATCATTTTGGTATGCATTCTAGATTGATAATGCACTCCAAGAAATTATATCAAACACAACTTTAATCTTCCACCCATGATCTTAAACATCTGGACCCACTATTTATTTAGCGTATATTTCTCATCTCATATTCTAAATCTTAACATTTTGTGGGTCCCTAGCATCCCACTCCCTCCCAACCCCCCCCCCAAAAAAAAAAATCTCAACTTAAATCGTGGTTAAAGAGGATCAAGTATACAAGAACACTTCGAAATAGTTTGAAATCGCATATTAAACTTTTTTGAAATAATGTTCTGCTTAGAGTGATTTCTTGAAATAGATTATGTTTAAAATGCATTCTTGAAACTCAAATCTTCTATATTTTCTCACTTCCACAATGTCTTTAAGACGTAGAATCTATTACAAGAATACATACCAAACACAATCTAAATCTATAATAGGAATCCACTTTAATCATAGAATGGCATCTGATAAGATATGGACCAAGTTTCTCTTCACCTCCAACAAGGGAGAAGTTCCTTCGCCACAAAGTGTCAACACCTTGGAATGGGCATCTTTTGATAATGACATGATAAATTATTTTCAAATTATTTTTGAAAACCCTATTTTACATGTGATTTTAAAAACATCTAAGAGCAAGACAAAGATGAATCAAAAAGTGTCAAGTTCTAAACACACATATAAAGGTGTCATTCAGTCAGTCCTTTTATTTATATACATATATATATATATATATATATATATACACACACAAGGTTCTTCCTATTTTAAAGGTTAAATAGCCATTTTGCTGCAATATAGGATTGGAAAGAAACAGAGTATTCCAATTGTTGCACAGCAAAGTATTGCTTCACATGTTCTGTATTCTGATCCCTCCTTTTTCATACATTGCTTGCCGCATTTTTCCCACTGCACGCTTTGCCAAAAGCTTTAAATGCCTTACATTAAGCACAACTGTACGACATTGCAGAAGCAAGAATATAAACAAATTCCCAGAACTACAGTTATTCTAATCAGAACGATCTGTCAGATGAGGATGGTTCACTTATCCTAATCCATACTATTCTAACCGGGATTTTTTTTTTTTTTTTTGGGGGGGTGGGGGTGGGTTGGTTGGGGGGAGGGATTCTGTTAGTGTCATACAACTTGAATACCATTGTTTGGATCTGCATCTTGATATTGATATATGCATTCTTTCATGCTGTCCAACTGTTCAATAATGTATTCCAGCTTCTTGCAACAGATCTCATTAGAGATTCTTGAACTGTAATCACACTTTTCAAATGGGCGGTACTCGCAAGCACTTCTGATTTCCTCCCGTAGCGTCATTTGGATGTCCTGATTCCACATCCCAGACATGTTCAGTGTTTAAATAATGAAATTCAAATGTTAAATCCATTTTTCAAAAAAAAAAAAAAAAAAAGTACTGTTCACAATTCACTCAGACATCTGTGTTGGACACAAAATATGTTGTCTAACCAAAAGGGATGACCTAAGTTTCCCAATGACAATCTAAACAACTCAACAAAAACTCATCCCAAACTTGGGATTGACTGCACCAATTGAAGTTCCTCCATTACCCTCCATCCGGGCATGATCTTATGCCAGCTCACAAGTCTTTTAAGGTCCTCAGTTAGAATACAGTGGATACTATTACCTTCTATATCTTCATTTTTCTCAGAATTTCTTCAAACTTCAAGGACCCTATTTCTAAGGAAGTACATATGATCTTTTTGCTTTGGTCAAAACTAATGATTCCTCCCCTACAGTCTTTATCTAATAATGTTAGAAAATATAGAATCATCTTTCTTATGTTCTCTTGCAAAGCCTCCTTGATCATAAGTCATCACTCTTTAACACATATCACCTTGTCTCTATATTCCCTCCCATTCTAAGTATTTTGCATACATCTTTCTCACCTTCTAAAGGCCATTACCCAGTGCTGGTCCACCTATGTGGGGTCTACGGAGGGGTGAGTTTGGAAACGGCCTTAAACCTTTGGCTTCTTAACACAAAGTGGTCGCTCTCAAGACTCGAACCCAAGCATTTTCCCTGGCAACTTGAACCTTTTACCATTGCTCCAAGCAATAGACCCTACATCTTTTTCATCATTTGTGGCACCTAATAGAATAAAGGCCACAATCCTCAGATTTAGAGTTGTCATGACCTTTCTTAGCATCGTCCATCAGACCATAGCCTTTAGACAAGCCTAGAAACAGAACCCCTTACCTAAATGGCATTCTGATTTTCACTGTTTCATCCCCAAGTTTCATTAGATGGTTTTCTTACTCCCTTGGATCCTGGCTAAGGGCCATACTTGGTATTCTTCGAATTAGCCACCTATTGTACTCTAGATAGTATTAATTACTTGCTCTGAATTTCAGTTTATTCTCTTTATCAGCTTATCTCAAAAAGTGCTCTTTTTTCTGGTTTGGTATTCCACCTTCTAATTCTAAGGCACATAGAATGTTCTTTCTTACCCTCTAATCCACAACCAACAACCTATCTAGGATGCTTAAGTACTCTGTCAAGCATTGAAATTTTTACATGTCCACAAATCTATCATTCAACTTGAAAAGGAAGTACATCTAGCGCTAACATGGTTTCTTTAATAACTAAAGGCATGTTGTACCCTATTCTAAGTACATGTTTAATCTAGCATGATATGTTATTGCAGATTCTAGGATTGCATCTTCTTTGTTGTTTCTCCAAACCAAAATCTTTCATCTAGTTCTTTATCATCCAAAACTCCACTAAATTTCCTAACAAGTTACAAGCTTGATTAACCTAGTAAGAAATTAGGGTACTCCCTCCGTCAGGAATTCTGTCAATGGTTTTATCCAGACTACCCCAAAATTCTCTCGATGATTTTATCCAGTACAATGGAGCAGATTCAGTGATCATGTCAATCAAGCCTTCAACCGTTTCCCTAAAATTGCATTGACTAGCTTCATCTTATCAATCCTCTCAACATTCAAAACTTTTTATCTAAATTTATCATATTCCATTTCTACTTTTATATCATGAAATCAATTCTATTAATATCGCGATATCATCATTTAGATTTTTTACAATTATCTCTAACCCAATTCTGCTAGTTCTACAATCATCCTATTAGTGAAACGCCTGTCAATCTCATTAGCTTTCACCAATATCACCTCTCCCTTCAATTGCATCTACCAGTTCTGTCATCTTACCAACTAAAGTTCACATACTCCATGTTGAAAAGCAAATTCCACCTCTAGGACCAGCCTCTTTCGTAGCCTCCTAGGAACTGTCTATGGTTTAGGAAATCTTTCCCACTTCTTACATAGGTCACTGCTGGCAAGACACCATGACCTAGTTCATTCCTCAGCACACCTAGGTGACGATGTGCCACACTGTTTCTAGAAGCACAAGAACCAAAAAGCATTTTTTTTAGGATTAATATCTAGATGGGTTGTAAAATAGTAGCCCTTCAAATAACAAAAAAGATCACTCTTATCCAATTTTGAGAGAAGGATAGGTTCTCTCATCAAACACAGATTCAGTACCTTGAATTTGTTCCATATATATTTGGCAACAGAAATTTTATAGCTTAAAACTTAAGGATGAAAGTATGGAAATGCACCAGGAGCTTATGATTGCCACTAGGGATGGCAATGGGTCTGGTTAAAGTGGGTACCCGCTGCACTCTGCCCCTAGTGGTTCAAGTATAGTAAGACCTTTTACAGGATAAGATTCAGGTCTGGTATTTGAAAATCCCAACCCATTTACCTTGTAAAATTTGCTGAATCAGGCAGATGTAGTCTTGCAATGTTTTAAGAGGGACGGGTATGGTATTGGTGATACCAGTCCTGAACCACCCCGTTGCTATCCCTAATTGCGACAACATCCTATCAAGACTTGCATCGCCTTACCAGTGAGCATTTTCTCAGCTCTCTATAATTCTAAAATCCAAGTTTCAAAAAATTATCAAAGAGCAATTAAGTACTTCACCAACATTTATAGCATTTCCATCTAGATCATTTGAAAACAAGTCTCTACTACAACGAACAATTACAACCAGCTCCAACAGAACGCCATCATCAAGGAAGGTTAATAGGGCGCACATAAAGGGACCTACTTCACATCAGTCTATACAACTTGGTTTGCTTGTCTGTGCATAGGAACCAATTGAAGAATCAATATGCTGGAAAGACCCACTGATCTTCAATACGAATCTAGAAACAAGTGGAAAAGCTACTACCAACCAAACTTCTTTGTGAAGTAAGAATAGTTCCAATATGTGCTTAGTAGCTTAACATTCTAAGGTTCTAGATTAAGGTTTCATGGCCCTCAACCCCAACCAAAACCTGGTCAAGACCTGGGATTTTTCTGGGACAAGACCCATTAAATGGTTTTTTAGCCTGTTTTTCTTTTTCTGCTTCAATTCTTATTTTACCTTTTTACACCTATTCCATGAATTAGTTTCAGACCCGAAAAAAAAAAATGGTACTTGTGGTTTGTACCCAAGTTTGCTAGTGTATGCATAATGTCAAGCTGATTACAGATGTAATCAACCCCAATAACACAATAATAAAGCTCCAAACAAATCGCCCAAACTTAGGTTCAGACTAATAATGAATAGAAATTGAAACAGCAATTGAAGTTACGTCAACAAGAGAAAACTCGCAACTCATAAAACCTGGCCCAGAAAGGGCTGTATTAGGATCGAAGGTAGCTTTATGATGTCCAACAAAACCCCAAAATAGCTGCCTGAACTGATGGCAGAATACTGAGATATAGTTCTTGAAACTAGTGCAAAATTAGGGCTTAAACTAGAGATTTTTAATAATGCCAAACACAGCCCTCTGCTGGCCTTGATCACATGGTCAAGTGTTCTATCTGGGGTGCCAAACAAAACCTCCAAAGAGGGCCTGAAGCTCACCAAGGATCAGGAAGATATGGGTGCTCTCGATCCCTGCCCAGAATTTCTCCTTCTCAAGCTGTCGCAGGCTTCTCTATGACTAAGAACAACAGCAGCCCTTCAGGGGGGTATTCAGCTTTAAACCAGCCTTCGGTTGATCACTCAAACAGCTCACAACACTCAGCAACAATAGGAAAAACTAAAGAAGAACATTTTCTCAAACAAAGGGCTTGAGAAAGCGGAGATAGATGTGGGTGGGATTTGCTCTCTCAGCCTTGGGCCTCTCACTCACAGCTATCCCAGCTGTTGAACAGTCTTTCTCAGAGAAAGGGCTTGAACAAGCACAGCAGAAAATTCCATTAATCAATGGGTGAAGAGAGTTACAATCGATGGCCCTTATATAGTAAAGGCTAATGTCTCAAAATAGGAAAGTACAAGAAATAGAAACTACCAAGAAAAAAAGGAAACTTTAGTTCCTTGGTCAAGAAGAATAACAAAAGAAACTTCTAGACAAATAAACTTTCCTAAACTGAAACTAACTACTTTGACAATAAGAAAACACACAAAAAATGGAAATAAAACTTTCTTCTAGAAGCTGTAATCGATCCACCTTCTTGTTTGCTGGCTAAGTCTCACAATGAGACAAAATAGGAGTCAAAACTTGAAATCGATAGGGGGAAAAACAAGTCTTCTAGAAGCTGGTTCAGCCTAGAACCTATGCAGCTCGATTGGGCTGGTTTTCTGGTTCTTCTTTCCACTGTATTGCACCCCATGCATGCGATATACATCAATGCCGAATGGTGTTGTACCCTAGCCCTATTGGGGGGGAAAAACATTTTCTTCAACCTCCAATCACACAAATCCAAGTTGTAGAAGGGTGAGTAGAAGAATGCAGAAAACATGGGAAGAAATCAAGTGATTTAGCCAAAAATTGCAAGTTTTTGGCAAAATACCAATGAGCAATGTCGAAACCAGTTTCAAACCTTGGTTTCATCTCAGTTAGTGTCAAAACCGAGTTGTCTCGGTCAAAACTGCTTAACACCATAGTACATTCACAAATGGATGTTAGTATAAGATCTGGCCCCCTCCAAGGAATTAAGACCAGTGCACAACAAGAAAATACATGACATGCCACTAAAACCATTTCCACCTTCCAAGCCATAGAAAATTTTAAGAAGAAATAAGAAACATAATCCAGAGAAACATCCTTCCCCTGCCGCAAGCCTCTCATACACACTACACAAATCAATGTGAACAAAGTTAAGCTAGTTAATGGCTCTTACATTGAACCCAGCAAAATAACTACAATTCCAACATCATTTACTACATACTAATACTAATGATGTAGCAATTGAGGAACAGAGCATTAAAATTAAAACCAAGTATAATGAGATATCAATGATAAGATACTCAAATTGATGGACATATCTAATCACAGATCTTCAGATGCAATGGCCACCTATGAACAGAAGTACTAGGCACATTTGGATCCAATTCTAATTCTCAAGTCTGCCAATTCTCGGCATTTCTCATATTTGCAATTGTTGCTCCAATTCTCAAAATTGGAGAAATTCATTTGCATCTTCAATTCTTCTACTCTTCTTTGGTTGATGACAAAACCCCACCCCCACCCCCACCCCCCACCCCCAATTTTCTCTCGTTTCTTATGTTTTCACTGACAAGATCGCCCATGCTAGCACATGCAATGCATGGTTATTAAACACTTTAGCACAGAATTGGCAGGAATTGCAATTCTAACCTCTCCAGAATTGCTCTCTTGAATAGTTCAGAATTGGAGAATTTTCCTGAAGGCCAATTCTCAATTCTGGCAAAATTCTAAAAATTGAAGCCAAACATGTACCACAACACCAATTCTAATTCTAGGTCAGAACTGAGAAATAGAACTAAAACCAAATGTGTACTACAAGCCTTCATTTCTGATCTCCAATGATAATACAAGTAACTCATCCCAAGTGGAATTCATAATTTAGGATAACTTTGTTTTTTTTCTTTTCTGTTCTTTTTTCCTTTTTTTTTTT
>NC_056567.1:32474234-32488314 GCF_013358625.1 Macadamia integrifolia | reverse complement strand
TGGTTTGGGGGTGGGGTTTGTTAATGTAGGAGAACTTGGGGATGACAACCCGGAGTTTAACCATCGCCCCTTTTATCCCATGTGGATCTACTCATACCATAAATTTTTTGAACAGATTCTATCCCAACCTATAGGCCAAACCTTTGAAAAAATTCCATATAAACAAATGAACTGCAGAGCAAAGTAAATCTATAAGGAGAATGACATTTGGAGGAGGAAGCTTTTGAATGACACAATTTCCAAATTGTCTCCCAACCAAACAAAGGGATTGAAATTCAAATGACCAGATCAAAGAGATGTTCAATTTGAAAAGCATCCACCTTGATCAACTGCATGAACTCACGACAGTGGGTGTTAAGCATTTCCATCCTTGGACCAGTTGAGTTAGATAGTTCATCCATTACAGCTCCAGCAATCTCCAATACCCTAACAATTCTCTGTGCAACAGTATAAATTGGGGAAATCACTTTTCTCCTCAAAAAAATTTGCAAAATGCAAACAGCAGTAGAAAACCAGTCATGTAAGCAGAGAACTTTTAATGTTTTTTTTAGCTTTATCAATGACCTTCTCCACATTATGAAGCTTCTGGAAAGAGGTATTTTGGCTTTGAGATTCCATGGCATTGATTGAGTTCTTCCAACTGCTGAACTGAGAGGTCATTCTCAGTTACTCGATGAACAACTGTGTACAAAATGAAGCAATTCCTAGTGTCAGAGCAGCTTTTGGCAGATCACTAAATAAACTAGGCATGTGACACCCCCTTCTCAACATTATTGAAAAAATTAATATATTCTATTGTAAGTTAGTTTATTCTCATAGTTCTGAAAACCAGACCAGCCATTCAACCATTGAGTAAACTAGCACATTTTCCCAGGTTAAAACAGTGCTTACAACTCAAACCATGCCCCGATAAAATAACTACAAATGAGAACAGAACCACAGGGGGCGATAAGGAAAGGAGTAAATCCACAAACACAAAAGAAACTAATCAACCAGATAATCAACCAAAAAAAAGCAAGACTATCAAAAAGAATTAGGTGACATTTGAATACAATTCCAGTTGCGTTACTTAAAAGCAGTAAAATTATCATTGACTTTATTTGGTTTTCTCATTTCCATGAAGAGCAAGAACAACATTTGGTAACCAAGGAACCTTTTGCTTTCTCCTAAACAGAAAATAAAAACAACATTTGCAACAAGATTGTAAACAACTACTGTTCGATGGTTAGCCCAAGGATGTGGCTTGTAGTATCCATGGTCATGTAAGTGAGGCATTCAGTATATACATTCTAAGAGTATAGAAAGTAGATTTAAAAAATAAATAAATAAATAATAACAATGGCGGCTGAACAAAAATAGAGATACACGTTTACAGAAAAATGGATATTAAAGTAAGAATACTCATAAAAAAAAAGGATATTAAAGTAAATATAAACAAAGCACCAAATAGAAACAATGATGCATGGTATTGAAGTTTAAGAGAAAAAAACAAGGTTAACAGCAAAAGCTGCAACTAAGAGAGAGGGGGGTTGGGGAAGGAGTGGGTTCTCTTTGGTTGGATATTTGAGGAGATGGACACAGAAAGAAAATCAAGATTTGCTCTTGGTACTACATAGAGAGAGAGAGAGAGAGAGAGAGAGAGAGAGAGAGAGAGAGAGAGAGAGAGAGAGAAACAGAGTTTGACTAGTCAACATTCCTCTTACATAAAAAAAAATTTTACACAAATCTAGCGTCAATCAACTGCAACAATTCTTCTTTAAGTCATCACTATTTTTTAGGCATACTTCATAGAAAATCGGATAGCAGTAAAGCCATGTTTGTTGTTGATAATCGGATAGCAGTATAGCTCAACACTCAACACAATTTGACTGCAACAATAGTCCAGGACCTCCTACTCCTGCTTTTGACTGTGCTACAACACAGTCTAGGGCAACAACCCCCAATCCAGTCAAGCCCCAACTTGATCAGAGATACAATTATAAATTTAATAAAAGCAAACACCCAAATCCCCAATTACAAACACTTGGTAGGCATTCAACAAAATCACTACCTAATTACAAGAATTGGGATTTGAAAATTAGGATTACCTTTCCCGGGCTAATCCCAAACTCCAAAAACACCTCAAAGTACTTAGATCAACTCTGGCAATGCACAAATCCTAAAGCAATCACCATTAACACCCCAGCTTGGGTAGTAAATAACCCCTTCAATTCACCTTCTTGCTCCAAAAATGGGTTTCTAACATAGTTGCTCGAATTACAAGGCACAAGAAAAAAACTGTGCTCAAAAAGCCTTTCAAATGACCTCATAATGTCCACTTTAATTTCAGCCGTTGGATGAAACATAGTGGGAGGCTCAGATTGCTCAAAAGAGCATCTTTGTAAAACCCCATAACAAGAAGTAACATCACGACCCAACGGCTGCCATAGAGGCTGTCTGATGCCCCACTTAAAAAAGGCGGGTGAAATCTCACCCCTTGGATTGGCCCATCAGTTAGGATGGACAAAACAACTTGCAGAAGGCCTTAGGCCAGCGAAATGGAATCAAACAAAGGTGCAGCATACAGCTACGCACTATGGGATAAGTAGCTCACTTGGTAGCCATCCGATTAATTCCAGAAAGGCTGGAGATCAGGAAGCTTTATGATCCACCTTCCAGAGTGGAACTGATAAGGACCAATCAAATAGGATCTTGCGATCATGCACATGGCGAGTGCTACACAGAATCAAAGGTAGGTTCTGGTATGCTATGGTGTACAGAGGAGGATGCACAAAGCCAATTAGAAAGCAGCCGCTGGCATCTTCACCTTCACCGACTTACTCCCATATGCGCCAAGAAGACCACCCTTCGATCAGAAGATTCCAATCTAAGGGCCCTTTAGCCTCTGGAACCGGTTTCTTTAACAAAAACAGTCTCAAAGAGAGACTTACCGAGAGCATAGACTTAAATCCCCTTCACCTTTAAAATTCGTCAAACAC
Organism: Macadamia integrifolia; assembly: GCF_013358625.1. Taxonomy (NCBI): domain Eukaryota; kingdom Viridiplantae; phylum Streptophyta; class Magnoliopsida; order Proteales; family Proteaceae; genus Macadamia; species Macadamia integrifolia. Next base: position 32,485,336 of record NC_056567.1, on the reverse strand, counting down.
ATGGGGTGCCGCAAGTGCCTTAACCAAATTTCACAACATCAAACAAAATCCTATGCCATTGGGCCTACATGCTTGAGGGCCTCTACTGGCAAGCAACTGTGTGCACGGGGGCCTGGTGCTTGGCTACGAGGCTGCATTGCCATGAGGCGTGGGGCTTGCTTGCAAGCCATGGGTTGTGCTCACAAGGGCGTGGGGCAGGCTGCATGGTGTGGACAGTGGCCACATGCCATGGGGCTATGGGGGCTACATGCCTAAGGCCAAGGCTGACCCTGCTGCAACCACTGCTGGCCTGGCTGGCAGCCATGAGACAATGTGTTTTTAAACAATGCCACAAGCCCTAGTACTCTTCAACACCCTACTTGCCACGTCAATCATCACTTGACCACTTCAACAAGTACATGGCCAATCCATTGACACATCACACACCACCACCAGAACATTGTCAGACACATCAACATACTATCTAACACATGGGAGCACTTTCTCAACACAAAAATATCACAAATCTTGTTGCCAACAATGACAACACTGCTCCAGTTTCCCAATAGTAGTCAACCCAGATTCATCCATATCTTTTATCGACATTGATTCCAAGTCATTTTCAACCTACCCCTTGGTCTTTTAACTCCTTTAATTTGTATCACATCAGACCTCCAAAGCATTGCAATCAGTGGCCTGCACTGCAAAGTCACACACGAACTGCAAAAGCCTTGCCTTCAACTTATCTTCTTTCGTGTCCTCACCTAAATTACCTTGAAATTATTTATTAATTATTCATTTTGCTAGTTTTTCCGCTCGTCCTTCTCAACATCCTAATGTGATCAACACTTTTATTCTTAATGTGTTGCTTTTTTCTTTTATACCCAACCAACACTAAGCTCCACCGTACACCACCTGAACCTAGCCTTTAGTAAAAGGGCGCACCCTTGCCTGCTCTAAACTGCCTAAAACCAGACATTTTGACCGCATGTTACTAATTCTGAACCTTTAGTTCAATAATTTAAATATGCATGCTTGGAGTGTACCTACTCATTTCCCCATCAAAACCAGGACCAAATACTTTGATGGCTCCATATGTCCATGGCTGCCTGTGCTACCCAACTGTTCTGCTACTACCTCTCGTAAATGGTAAAGGACAAACCCATGAATGCCAAGTTGGTCCAGCCAAGGCACACATATCCATTATTAAGTATATAAAGTTAAAAATTAAGGTTTTATATACAGGTCAGTGGGAACCATTCGTAACATAATAACTCAAAATAAAGGAGGAGAACTATCGGCAATTGCAGAGTAGTTTACTTCAATAGGTTTTCATAGACTTCTCATCAAATACCTTCTATGCCCAACACAATAATAACTACCAGACATCAAATGGGTGCCAGGCCAAGTAGACAAAATAAAATTGTACATCAAAATTAAAGATGAGACCTGAGGGATGACTTTTGAATTTGTTTAACAAAAGATTGAATGTAATTAATCATTAAATGTTCAAATTACTGCCAAAACGAACTGAGGGAGGAAGAGAGAGGGGCCTGGCATAAGTATCCATGAAACGATCTATTACTATTAATGTCAAACTCAAAAGCAGATGAGAGAGAGAGAGAGAGACCTAAGTGACCTGAGCAGAAGCCAGGAACTGGGCGCCGGTAGTTGCAGGTTCGCTTCTTCGCGGAGCCCAACAGTACCAGTCGGGATGCTTGACCGGTGTGAGGATTTACAGGATCGGACGCTTTGTCTCTTCTTTTCTATGAAGATTTCGTCGTAAAGGAGTCATTCAAATTTAACGGAAAATACCTTCCGACGAAAATTTACTTGACGACGTTAGATATTAAATGCTAAACAGAGACAACGTCAGGGATAGAAATCGTTTACGGCCACTTGATCAGGCGGAGACGATTCTATTTATTGACACATGGCGGAGAAAGATCCGATGGTTGAGAATAAAAGTCGGACAAAACATCACAAAAGGTGTGGTTGTCGGGTCAAACCAAAACCTAACCCGTATCCTACTTCTCTTCGTCTCCCCATCTTCCCTCTCCTCTCTGTGTCTCCGTTCAGCAGCTGTGGATCCCTCCTCTAATTAGATTCCTTGCATGAGACAAGTATCAATCTGAACAAAAGCTCTCACTGGAAGCTTATCTCTGCTAATTTATGCCACCAAGGACCTCAATTGCAACTCATTATTGGACTTGTTAGAGAAAAACAATACTAGCAAAAGAATCCCATTGAAATTCCACAAATTCATGAGTTCAATTTGTAAATTGTGAGAGCCTTTATCAATAAAACAACAAATGCAACATTCTGACTTGAGTTTAAGAGAGAACTTTCTATCAATCGTAACTCATAACTCCGAAGAACAAATATGGTTTTCCTAGATCTTTCACATTCATTTACAGAACAAGTTTGAATTTTGAACCAGTGTCAGATCTCCTTCCTTACCAACCCAAATGTACAGTAATAAAAGAAAAAGGAAAAAAAAAAAACTAACCTCAACTCCAGCAAGCAAAGAGCCTTCTCTGTTTTGAGATGTACTTAAGCTCATATATCTCTCGACTTTGGACTAGCCACCAGAAACATTGGTGACAGAGGGAACTGTGGAAACCCTAATTGACCCGCAGTATGCGAGAACAGAAACGTCGGCGAAAACAAAGGGCACTACTACGCAAGTTTCCCAAATGGCAGAGGCAACGAGGGCATTAGAAACTGTGATAGAGACATAGCCTCTGTGGGCAAGGGAAGAACCTAGTCCGGTTGCGGAAGAGGTGACGGTAAAGAGAGAGGAGGGATTCGCAGCGGCTGAACGGAGACAAAGAGAGGTGGGATACTGGTTTGGTTTCGGTTTGATCTGATAACCACACCTTTTGAGAGCTTTTTATCGGACTTTTAGCTATCGGATCGTTCTCCGCCATGTGTCAATAAAGAGAGCAGTCTCCGCCACCTTTTGACACCCTTGGACTTATATGGACTTCGGTGGACCGTTCCGCATGGTAATTAACGAGGTTGGTACAAGGTTCTTTCCTAGGCACGACCGCACGCGAGGCAAGGTTCCCAGTAGAGCGCGCGGAGAAACCTAGAAACATACAAGGAGATTTCATGGCGGCCTCTAAGCGCGCTATGGAACCACCCCGCCGGACCTAAAACCAGTTTGTCTCTATTCTCTAACATGGTTATTTCTGTTTATTTCTCTCCTGATCCATTCATCTCTACTGTTTTGCAGTCGTTTGTTTTCTTTTCTCTGCGTTCATAAGCAATTTATTTTTATTTTAAAAAAATTTATTGCGCCACTAATTTTTATTTTAAAAAAATTTATTACACCACCCATAGAATACCATAATTATAAAATCACCTCTAATCACCAAATTATCCTCAAATCCCTTACCATTAGTCACTGTTACGTATAAACTTAAAATAACCATTATACCCTTGCTATTAAAGAACTCATATTGCTACATTATAGTGAAGCTTTGAAATACAGATAAGAAAATACAAGAAACTGTCAAGAAGGGAATGTTTATAATCTAGAACCAGAAAGAAAAAGAACTGAAAAAATAAATAAATCCAACCAGAGGAATCTCTCAAGCTACTACTTCTATGTCGCCATCTCGACAATCCGTTCCCAGCCTCCATACTTCCTCTTCTAGCTTCTCTATTCCTATCCATTTCTTCTTATCTCTTCACTAAATCAATCACTGAAACCCATCAATCTCACCGTCTGACATCTTTCCAAGAGGTCTCTCAACCGGATTTCAGCCATAATTCGCCGGATTTCCAACCAAGACCACCACATACTGCAAATTCCGAACAGGTTGAAGGAAAAAAAGGAGAAAAAACGCAGATTTCGATTATCTTCTCCCTCGGACTCCTCTCTTCCCTCTTCTCTCTCGCTCTCCCAGACTCTCCAACTCTCTCTGCTTTCCTTTCTTCACCCTTCTGCGTAATCCCATCTGCTTTTTGGATTCTGGCGGAAAACATCCATCGGAGGAATACTCTGTTCGGTTATCCAAGCACCTACAACCTCCCCCCGGAATGCAGAGACCATACGATCCGCAAGCATTCGGGAGCTCGCACTCGTCGTCGATCGCGTGGAAATCGGATACCCACTTTGAATCGTACCAATAATAACCCTTGAGGTTCCCATCTGATTCTAGCCTGACTCGTCGGATTTCTGAAATTGGCCTTTGAAAGGTGTTAAAAGCTTGCACATCGACGGGAGCTGCTTCCGTTTGATACATACCCAGAAACCCATTCGGGCTGATTCGAGCATAAATTGATCCATTGTCGTCGACAATGACATCTTAACCGTAAATTTCTGATTCTCGAGAAGTGTATCAAATGGAGAATCAAAACTTCGCCAGAGGACTTTAACTCCGAGAATCAATCTCCTCCGTTGGATCAACTTTAGATCGCAGGGCTGCACTTGACTATATGTTTACCACTTCATATTTAAAAAGGCCATTTTGGTATTTAAAATAAAATATAATTGCTGATATTAATATATAAGGTATATTTCTTAACAATGACTGAGGATAGAGGGTCTGAGGATAATTTGGTGAAACAGATGGAGTAGTCTTAGGGCCTGTTTGGTATCGTTTCTGTTCCAGAAACGTCGTTTCGTGTCAAAAACGAAAATTTTAGTTTCTGTGCCAAAACGCAGTTTTAAAACGAAAAAATGGTGTTTCAAAATTTTAGATTTTTATCGGGAAATTTTTTATTTTTTTTGTAAAATGGAACGAAATTGGGAAGACGGAAATCTCGTTTTTTAAGTTTTTTTTTTTCACTTTTTGTTAAAAAAAAAACAGAAACGGACCATAAGTGCACCAAACAAAAGATTCCGTTTTTTCGTTCCAATAGAACGAAAAAACTCCAGAAACGTTTTTTTAGAACGATACCAAACGGAGCCTTATAATTGTGGCATTCTCCAATGGATGGCGCGGTAAATTTACCTTCTTTTTTGTCCCTTCATTTTTGTTATGATGGTTGCCGCATCTCTTTCATATTGGGTGAATCAGCCCATTTGCCTTTTGATCGATCTTGATTTTTGTCTTTTCAAATCGGAATATTCCTTCCAATATTCCCATGAATCGATGGTTTTCAAATCAAATGGCCGATTGTAGGGTCATTGGGGCTGATTCCGACACGTTTTGAATCGAAATCGGTGCAGACCAATTCCTTATATTGTACCAAAAGGATGATATGTAGAGGTTGCTCTCATGAATTCTTTTTTATATTAATATATATTAATCAGTCTCATTACCTAATAAAATGAAGAATCTAATAATAAGTATTCAAAAAAAAAAAAGCAACCCAATGGACACTGCACAAGACTCCTGCTACTATAGTGTCTGGGAGGGGCAAAACCTTCATGCCTTCACAGAAGAGGTTGTTTCCAAGTTTTGAGATTCAACGTAATCATTGCGCTAACGACAAATTTCTTTTTTGGTGAAATTGATGAATGTCTCTCTAATATAATAAATAAATCATGCCATCATGCAACTTTTAGCACACTAAGAAAATATATGATCCCAATGGAAAAACCTACTCCAGATGATTATAAAATAATGTTGAAAATTCTCAATCAAATACATTTACCAATAATTACATTAGGAGTAAATGTTATTACTCTTATTACTCCCAAAATTGAGGTAGTCAACCATCAACTTAGTCTCTTCATTTAATAATATCACATGACAAATCTCTAGGCATGGAAATTATGACACAACCCATGGTTGTCGAAATGTCATATAGAGGATTTGAACTTCCGATTGGGTATCACAAAATGTTTCCAAAACCTCTTTTGAAAATAATTATTAATGCATATTAATATTTTCAAAAACCTTTGTAAATATTTTCAAAAACCTTTGTAAATATTTTACAAAACATAACACCTGATTTGGATTTTCATCAAATCATGTTTAAATATTCTTTGATATTCACCCAATATTAGAGTGGATTTCTTGTTGAGTATATTTTTCATAACGGAGTGACCATTACTATGGTTCCGTGATAAGACCGGATGGTCATCTCACCAACACATAGAAGAGGTTGTTTTCAAGTTTTGAAATTCAACGTAATCATTGCGCTATCGACGAATTTCTTTTTTGGTGAAATTGATGAATGTCTCTCTAATATAATAAATAAATCATGTCATCATGCAACTTTTAGCAGACTAAGAAAATGTATGATCCCAATGGAAAAACCTGCTCCAGATGCTTATAAGATAATGTTGAAAATTCTCAATCAAATACCTTTACCAATAATTACATTAGGACTAGATGCTATTACTCTTATTATTCCCAAAGTTGAGGTAGTCAACCATCAACTTAGTCTCTTCATTTAATAATATCACATGACAAATCTCTAGGCATGGAAATTATGTCACAACCCATGGTTGTCGAAATGTCATATAGAGGATTTGAACTTCTGATTGGGTATCACAAAATGTTTCCAAAACCTCTTTTGAAAATAATTATTAATGCATATTAATATTTTTTGAAAACCTTTATAAATATTTTACAAAACATAACACCTGATTTGGATTTTCATCAAATCATGTTTAAATATTCTTTGATATTCACCCAATATTAGAGTGGATTCCTTATTGAGCATATCTTTCGTCCATAGTCAAACACCATAAATTCAACACATCAACATATAATCTAGAGACATCAACATTGGTATATGAAAACACATAATTCCTAACTGCAATGATAAGGACCTCTCAGGTCTAGAGGCCAGTGGAATGAGTACCAATGAGAATCTTGTCTTGAGACAACAAACAACACTCCGTCTAAGATTCTCATGGATCAAATACAATGTAAACACAATGTGTACACTAAAATAATCAATATTCGTGAGTACACAATGCGATAATCATATGAATAGAATGCTTGGTTCTGCCCCCAGTTATGGAAAGAGTTAAGGTTAAAATCTGTAGACAATCACAACTTGTTAACGTCATGCAATCATAATCATAAATAAACAATTTATCTATGGATTGGATGGACACATATCCAACAAGATATCCATGGTATTGGTTACTTCCACCCTGTATCCGTAATGTACCTTCTTCTGGATTGCAGTTCACTTTTGGGCCCCAACATGTAAATGGATTATCAGCATAGCATATGTGGCTGACTTCTCAAAACCGCCTGAAATTATCTCTTATCCTCAGCAAATAGGCAAGCAACATTCCAGATTCCTAAAGAAATCATAGCTTAGTGGGTGGGGATTGACTAAAACAAATGGGCAATTCACATCCAGTTTTATTTATATCGATGCTTTCACAAGTCCTGTCTTATGGTTTCCAGCTGTTACTTGCACTGGACTTATCTGGTCACGCTACAGCTTAGTAATTAAACCGGTAAGGTTGACCACTTAGAGAAAATAGTCCAGTTTGTTTTTGATGTTATGGTACAATACTTATAATTTGTAGAGTTTGTTTACAGCCAAATACTAGCAATGTTGTTGTTGTTGATTTCTTTCCATGTCATAGTACATATGGAGGAGCTTTACTCCCTACTTGGTACAATATTATCTACTTAGTTGCTATTTTGTTCAGTCGAAAGATAGTTCATGACCTTGGTTTGCATATATTTTTACTTATAAGGTTCATGTTCTCAGTTTCCGAAGAAATCGCAAGTTGATTGTGATTCTTTTCAAGATATGGTTCTAATTTGGCATAAGTCATTGAAGCTACCAAGCAGCACTTTGAAATTTTGACTAATTGGTTATCCTTTTTGGAAACATTGGTCAACTTTTGCTTAACTCCTGATGTAGAAACAATCCTTTCACTTTATGTTCCAGAATCTTAAGAAATACATTTTTCCAAAAATCAATTTGTGCTCATCTTATTGTTTGAATGTCTTATTGATATTTGGCAAGGAGTGTAAGAACCAGGTAGATGACAACTTAATAAATTGTGTGGTAAATGCTAGTTTAAGTTGAGGGAAAGGGCTGAGTTTGGTCCCTATATTTATTTCATTTACCTTTCAAATAGTAAAATGAGGAGCAGGTAAGGAGAATCGTCCTACTGTAGGTCGAAGGCAGAGGATAAATTATTGTAAAAAACCTTCAAACCAGTTTTTTTTCAGCTGGCAATACATGTATATCATGAAGGTGGAGGAAAAGGTTTTATCATTTCTTTGCTTCTTGTATAATTTTCCAAGATGTACAGTTCTACCACATTGATGCTTCGATGCGATCAGATCATGCTGTGAGAATTTATCTCCTGGCCCCTATGGGCTATGCCCAATTTTGATATAACTGCAGGATAGTAATAACCCCCCCCCCCCTCCTCTTTGTTCTTTGATTGAATTTCAAGTGTTAGAAATTGATGTAAATCATATAGAGAAATCTTTCTTCCAAGAGAGAGGTGTGCAGATTTGTGTTAGAGATTGATATAAATGATCTTGGGAGATCTTTCTTCCATCCTTTGTAAATGATGCTGGTGTATCATTCCACGTTTGGTATAGAATAGGGATGCAGATTTGTGTTGAGATTGTTATAAATGATCTTGGGAAATATTTCTTCTATCCTTTGTAACTGATGTTGGTGTAACCATGGTGTATGATTAAGGGACAAACCTTCACTTTTTCTTAATGCAAAACTACATTGAGAAAGCTAAATTTTTTAAATTGCATTTCAATAAAATATAAATTTTCCTATTCATATACAAAAAGTTTAAAAATTTCACTTCCTTTTCCTTTTAAATTTCCTTTGCAGTCAAACATTGTGTCCCTGATGCACAAGGAGTTTGGACAGCCTATCTCTTTATAGAACTTTGTGGTAATCTATGCTTATTGTATTCCCGGTGCACAAGTCACTCCATTGATAACTCTTTTCACAACCTTATGAAAGAAACCTTCTCTTTTTTATTCTATTGTTTATCTGTGTGGTAAATTCTGAGTGTTGCATTTATCAATACTGGTTTTGCAGAAAAATTGGAATCTTTTTACTGTAAATGTTGCAATGGCTGCTATAGGCATTTACCAAATTGCACGCAAAGTTCAGTAAGATTTCATTTTCTGATTCCATTTTTTTTACTTCACCTTTGAGTAATAAAGGAGGAGAAAAGAAATGCGTACGCTGAGATACATGGCGAAGTGAAATCCATGCCCCACACAGGATTTTTTTTCTTCCAACACATATTACCAGCCAACCGAAATAGGGTTTTAACAAATGGAGCTCCAAACCCACCGTGAATGGAGAATTTCTTGCCCGTGGGTTCCTTTTATCTTGGGATGGGTATTTAGAATAAATAAGATGACACTATCAACTATGTATTTAGGGATAGAGCAATAATGACCCTAGATACATGAATAAACCTTGTGGGTAAAGGGAAATTTTCTCCTTAACAAATTTGTGAGTGATAATTTGATAATTATGATGATTGGTTGATCTTAGAAGACCTTATTCTCATTGGCTTCTATTGCAAGGGCCACATACGTTTGACCAAGAAGTGATTTCTTACCTTAAAATACTCATGTGAGAAAAAAATAAGACATTGGGGTCATAGATGCACACGATACTAGTGTGAATAGACATACAGTGTTGTGTTAGTCTTTTCGAGGATTAGTCGAGATGTGCGTATGTTGATCCAAACACTTTGATTAAGAAAAAAAAATCAGATTTTAACTTGAGACTAGTCATCCAAGTTAAGGATCTAATCCTCTCAAACCTTTCTACATAATCCAAATCCTTCAAGTTAAAAGTAAAAAAATATGAAACTTCTAAAATATGAGAAATGATCAGATTTTTTTTTTTTAAATTAAGAATTAATCAGATCAGGTCCGATTAAGTCTTGGAAATGAGGATATGAATGGGAATGAAAGGGAAGTCTTGGAATGATGACGTGGTCACGTTCGTATGCATATATGAGACCCTAACCCAAAATTGACTTCTGGAACCTACGGTACATTACCAAAAGAAACATTTTTTCGAATTCCCTATAAATCCAATCCTAATTTATAGTCTCCATAAACACTAAAACCCCAAAAATTGGTTCTTTTCTCGCTTCATTAGGATATTGCTCAGTTTTCCAGGGCGTTACCAGAATTTCTCTTTTTGATCTGCGTCAGTTCGATAGATTGGCTTTGTAAGTCTTAATCTTCTTGCGTTACCATCTCACTATGAATTCTACAAATTTTCCAAATTTTAATAATCTGGATTTGTTTGGCATAATTTCTTTGGTGGATTACCTGTTTTCAGATTGAATTTTTAGGTGGATGGACTTTTGAGGGTTTCATTGTGGAATTCTGGGTCTTTTATGTATTTTTTGGGAGTGAATTTTGATCGTTGTGCTCGTTTTGTTAATTTTTGTTTAGTCTTCATCAGGAACTGAGTTATATTGGAAATTGAAACAATTTTTGGTAATCTTATCTATACGATTGAACATGAATACTATGCATGGGTTGCTCTGAATTCTTAGTGAGTTGGTTGTCAATTTATCATCATAGCAGGAGGAAGTGACCCTCTGGATTAAATGAAGATTCCAATCACTAACCTGTAGGGCGGTCTGCTAGGTCGTCTGAACTCCGGACACTAGATTTAGATCTCTCTGCCGCTTCTACAAGCATTTACTTGTCTCGCTATTAAACTTACATTGGATGCTTTATTGTTTTAGAAAAGAACGTTTGTTAAAAATGGAACCAGGGTCCTCTTTTTTTTTTTTTAGGTAAAAGAATTGGTAACTCGAAGAGCTGAAAACTCATTCTACCGACCTTAGGTTCCTGAAAAAAGAAAAAAGCGTTCTCTTTCTTATATTTCTGGATACATAAAGCTCTGAGCTCCCAGTTAGGTTTAGTTTACCTACTGTGAACTTGAATCTTGTGCTGGTATGCTTAATTATGGCTAGGTTATCTCTGATTGTATTGAAGTAAGAAAAATGTGGCAAGTAAGCCATTGATTGTGTTGAAGAAATATAAGTTTGGGCAAGAAAACTGTTTAGTACATTCATACAGCATTCCCCAGATCTACATGAAGGAGAGAGTACAAAAAAGATATCACATGGCCCCTACATCTCAATCAGTGATGAAGGTTTTCCATCAAGGTTCCAGGTCGACCATATTGGAGGCACCCTTTTTATTTATTTATTTTTTTTTTTT
>NC_056567.1:32439823-32474214 GCF_013358625.1 Macadamia integrifolia | reverse complement strand
TTTTTTTTTTTTGGGGGGGGGGGGTGTGTTCCAAATATGTCATGATGTTTCATTCCCATACAAAAATTCGATTTTGGACATTACATAATATTTTAAATTGAGGACTTTGTGCTTGAAGATTATGTATTTGACTTTAGGATGTAGCTTCATTATAGTGATTGCCCTTTGGAAAGTCTTAACTATACTACAGTAATGTTTGTTAGATAGTAAGAATTAATGGTTCCTGGTGACAATAATCTCAGACAAAAAATGAAAAAAGTTTCTCATCTGAATTTGGAGACACTCTCAGATGCCTTACTTTTTCTTTGTCATTTCCTGCAGCACAATATGAAAGGGGAAAAACAGAGTGCACTCAACATCTTGGTTATTTGGAGGGGCAAGAAGCTGAATGTAGAGATAGGGTCAGGTGGTACCCTGAAGGAGTTTGGGCACAAACTACAGAAGCTGACTAATGTCAAAGCTGATACTATGAGACTTCTTGTTCCACAATCCATGGGTGAAGGCTCAAAGATGTTCACTCCTTTCTCTGAGGACCACTCGAATTTAAGCTTGCGAGAGTCTTCCATTCTTAAGGTGTGGAGCCACATTCCTGTTATGTAATTGATAAATACACTTCTTTAGATTAATTTTATCATTTTCTCTCGTATACCTATTTTTAGGTGACATTGTCTGCGTTTCTAATTACAAATAATAAAAACATTAGGAAATTAAATCCTGAAGCTTTAGTCAGAGAACTTCTGAATAAAACCTTCACCTTGCAAGGGAATCCTCCCATAGATAGAGACTAGAGAGAGAATATGACCACACATTGCTTATAACTCATCATCTAATGAACTCCAGCCAATGAAACAGTTAAATTCCCACTATTAGTGCTGTTGACCACTTTGGCCAAAAGTTTTGATATGACCTTACAATTATATTTCAGGAGAAAGTGCTTTCCATTATGTACCTGTGGCAAGATAGCTACATGTTGATCATGTTTTGTTTTTGTTTTTTTTGTTTTGTTTTGTTTTTTATTTATTTATTTATTTATTTTTAATAAGTTGAGGTGATAATACAGCTTTTTCGGAGGCCTGTGAAGCTATTGATATATTGGCTTTCTTTCATAGGGAAAATCTATTAGAATGATGGGAGTGTTTGAGGAAGAGATTGAAGAGGTTAAACAAAATGCAAAAGCAGACCTGAGGATTGCTGGGTTTGATGAAGAGGAAAAGAGATTAAGGCAGCGGATGTTGGATAGGCCACAGGCTTCCCTCAAACTTCCACAAGGAACCTACATCTTTTGTGATTTCCGCACGCTTCAACTTCCAGGAATAATGGTATTGTCAACTTTTATCATGATCGTCATGTTGTACACTTTTAGAACTATGAAGAAATTGCAAGTAAATGGTTTATAATCTTTTGAAAGATTCAGTGGTACCTATTTCATTGTTAGAAGGATGCGAAACTTGAAAATTTTGCTTTTCTGCTCAGGAATTTTTTTTGAAGTTTCTAGGATAAGCTATGATAGATCCATGGGGATATCTTGAACCCAATTTATGTTGATTCTCTTATATTCAAATCATGCTTCTCCAAGTTTTAAACTATTGGACAAGTTTAGTGTTATATATCTATAGTAATATTGAATTCCTTGGAAATTCAGTGGCCTTCCTTGTTTTTTTGGTGGGGGGTGCTTAGGGGTGGGGTGGGGGTTGGTGACTGGGGTGCCTATCTCAGTGTGCAGCCAGCCATATTTCTCGAAAAATACCAATGTAAGATGGAGATTTATTCTCTCATATCATCTTTACTACTGGTGTAATTAATCATATCGGTGCTTTCTCACAGTTGAACCCTCCAGCTTCTGAGGCTTTGAGAAGGATGCACATGCTTGCTGCTGATCCAGGAATCATTGCTGTCATGAATAAGGTTCAATCAATTTCTCATTCTTTCAGTGACTACCATGTAAACTTACCATTATTTTGTGGTGTTTATCAGCGTTTCTTATAATTTTCTCTTGATTGTGTGCCTTTAAAGCATCGCTGGCGGGTAGGAATTATGACAGAGATGGCACCTGTGGGATATGTTGGTATCAGTCCCAAATGTATTCTTGGTTTCAACAAGGTAAGTGTCTGCTTATGCATTCTTGGATGACTATTTCAACAATAAATATGTTTTTCCTCCCTTCTTTTCTCTCAGACTTTTTGTCTGTTTGAATCTTATATGATACAGAATCATGGAGAGGAGATATCTCTTCGCCTTCGAACTGATGATCTCAAGGGTTTCAGGAAATATGAGAGTATCAAGAAAACTCTGTTGCATGAACTTGTAAGAAATCTTAAATCTACAGCCATGTTTGAACCTCTGTGGTAGTATTATACTATTACCCCCATATCGCTCTAGCACCCTGTACACCTTTGGATCCATCCAGATCATTGGTAAATGGGACCATTTCTTTGCAGATGTTGAAGGTGACTGTTGAAAATGGTCCAGTCAGTCTAGTCCATTTGCTGGAAGAATGTGACTATGTGGTCCATGTAGCTGTAGTGCACTGTACATGTGCTGATCTATTATCCCTGCATAGGACCATATATTGATGACCATTGTTAAACTTAAGAATTTTAGGACACGAGCCGACCCACATGTTGACTGGATCAAATGCTTCATGTGGACCTTATTCAGTATAGAAGCTAGTGTTGGAAGGTTCACTTTGCCACCATCCTGGTGGACTTAAACTTGGCTTCCTACACCTGATTAGGATGCAATATGCACTGCTGATATTCTCCATCAATTTTGCTTCCTGTATGGAGGATCACATTTGAATGTGCTATATCATGGATGCAGTAAACATGGACTCTTTATGGGGATACTCTACATCTGTTGAAGAAACATTACATGTTTTATATTAACTTTGGACTACTCAACATTTTTCTTTTTGTGCTGAATGGAATATCACGGTCATTTGGACAACTAGTTGACCTTTCTGTGGCCATGTATGGCCTATCAGTTGTTTGGATTGGTTAATGAGCTTGTGAGCCTTGGATATGTGGTCTCTGTGTGGCCTTTTCTTGGTGCCATTCATCACTTGGAAAAAGCACACATATCTTTACTTTTGCGTATGTAAGTTGATTTTTTAGCAATGCGCCTGTCGAAGATGCCTCTTTACATTTTTGTTCATTTTCAGGCTCACATGGAATTCTCTGAACATGACGCCAACTTTTTTGCACTAGACAAGCAGGTAGATGTGATGTACCATACTGTTCAAGTCTTTTATCATGGGCTTCTTGGAAGTGGGCTGACCTTGGTCTAATTTTGTCCTGGCCAGCTCAACGAAGAGGCTGCTAGTTTAGACTGGACAAGATCAAGAAGCCGCACCTTGAGTGGTGATAGGCCTTCGGAACACCATGAAGAGGAATTCTATGTTGGTAGCAGTGGTAACACTTCTCAAAGACTTGGGGGAAAAATGCCAGATCAGCTAGCTAGTGCACGTGCATCTTCAGTTGCTGCTGCTTATAGCCGTTTTGCAATTTCGTCCCCTGATAGTTCAGCAGAGGGATTTGGAGAGCATGTAGAACTTAATTCCGATGATTCTGGATTGATGGTGCATGAACCTGATCCTAATGATTTGGCAATGAAGGAAAGTATGCAAGTTGACAATCCAAGCGAAGCTGACCCTAATTTTGAGCCTGATCCTGATGATCGTGAAGTGGTACAATTTGCACCTAACTTAGAAACTGTTAAAAAGGTTGTGGGCTCCAACACCTATGAAGAACCTGATCCTGATGATTCTGAGATAAATGTGATTGCTTCAAAATGTGGCTCCACAGTTCAGCTGGGTATTAATGATGGTGAGGGGAATGAAACTTTGGACAAGGATATTCAGCATAAGAATTCATTTGAGGAACCTGATCCAGATGATTCTGAAGTTAAAAGGAGCATCTTGAAGTATGGAAATAGTTATGAACCTGATCCAGATGATTATAAAACTATTAAAATTGTAGAAAATGAGGTCCAACTGAGGAAAACTGCTGAGGAACCTGATCCTGATGCTTCAGGAGCCTGTTTGGAACATAGAAGCAGAAGTGAACCTGATCAAGATGCTTCTCAAGGCAATGGAATTCTGCAGTTTGAGCCTGATCCTGATGACAATGTGGGGAACACAATCGAAAGTTCTAGAATGCAAGTTGATGAACTCAATCCAGATGATCAAGAGCTGCAGAGAATCCAAGACCCTGTTTCTGTTGTTTGTGCCCGTCTTCAGGAAACCATAGAGATGCTGCGATCTGAAGTTAATCCCACAGAGGCTACTTCTGTCCTCCAGACTCTATTCAAGATCATTAGGTGAGTTGATCTAACTTTACTTTCTCTCTCTTCATTATTAGATTTCTATTTTTCATGCTTGGATACAGTTTGAGAGGAACTGACATTTTCTGGCAGGAATGTGATCGAACACCCAGATGAGATGAAATTCAAGAGGCTACGGAAGGTAATCCCATCTCTACAATGGATTCCATTTTATTTTGTATTTTCTTTCCTATCTTGAGATTGAATTTTCGGCTGCCAGGTTTCTGCCTTCATCTCACCCTCATTCATACCTCACCTTATCTTGCAGGCCAATCCTCTATTTCAACGAAATGTTGCAAATTATAAAGGTTGGTATCTTTTTTAATATGTTATGATTTTAAATTTCGAAGTAATATTTGTGATGGATCTTCAATGGCTTAAGAAAATGCTGGTTAGACATATCTCAAATTTATGAATTTTCATATGACCCTTCCAAGAGGCGACTGAATTAATGAATTTGTGCCATGACTTAAAATTATATAGAACCAAATGAGGCAAGGACAGTTCACCAGACTCTGCTGTAAAATACCTGTTTACATTGTTATTACTCCAGTTTAATTCCCTTGACTAATTGGGATTCTGACATCCAATCCAAATTGTGAGTTTGAATTGACCATCGCAGTTTGTAGAATCCAATCTGACAGCTCATGTTGGACCTTAAATCATTAATTAGTAATCCTTGAGCTGTTTGGGGGTTTAGCCCTTATTAAAATGGAGGCTAAAGGTAGTTTTCTTTCTTATGATGACAGCTGCTATGGAGGTTCTTTTCCTGGTGGGTTTCATCGAGGATGTTGTATCAGATGAAATCGGCAGGGCGGAGACTTTTGTAGTGTTGAAGAGGAATGATCCTGGCTTACTGTGGCTTGCCAAGTCATCTTTGGAGATGTGTATTGCCTGCTAGCTCTGGAATTGGGTAGATTGGGAGCTTAGGCTCAAGATGGCTGCTATTTCATATTATTGTGTGTATAGGATTGAAATTATGAATATAAATGAAACAGAGAAAAAAAGTGTGGAAGGTAAAAGAGTGTCAATGGGTTGTAAGAACATGAAGCGGTTCATTGAGGATTGCTAGTGGTCTTTGACTGTAAATG
Organism: Macadamia integrifolia; assembly: GCF_013358625.1. NCBI lineage: Eukaryota > Viridiplantae > Streptophyta > Magnoliopsida > Proteales > Proteaceae > Macadamia > Macadamia integrifolia. Next base: position 32,468,803 of record NC_056567.1, on the reverse strand, counting down.
AAAATAACTTGTAAATAAATGGGAGTCTTCTGTTAGTTGAGAGAGAGTTGTCATTTGTTTAATGCTTTATGCACGGTCATGCATTCAACCAGTGGATGGGGAGAGAGGGGGATGTGTTATTACACTTCTACTCTAATTTTGTCAATGTGGAACATTCTATCGCATATGCCAATTGTTCCTCGGGCTGTTTTCCACAGATTGGTTGGATGAGAGTTCTCCTTCTGAACCCACTATCGAATATACCAATTGTTCCCTCGGGCTGTTTTTCACAGATTGGTTGAATGAGAGCTCTGCTTCTGACCCCAATCTCTGAGCAAGAACAGGGTCAAAGTGTTCCACGGGCATCTCAAACTTCTTTTTTTATCTACAAAAATCGGGTCTTTTGTTTGTTGATGGTTTGAATTTACTTTTGATTGTTAGGGAGATGTTTAAGAGTACAGCAGGAAACTGTGGAGTCACTGTTTTTGGTGTGCATTCTTGGAATAGATTGTATCATAAGCAAGAAAATAGAGAAGAATTGGATTTTAAAATTCGTTCTAGATCCACAATCTATTCTGAGAATGAATACAAAAACAACCCAAATGTAATGGTTACACATGGAGATCCAATCAAAATTTGTGTTAAAGGTATGCATCGGGCCATCAACTCTTGTAGAAGAATTAAAATGGTACAAGTTAGTGATACCCAAATGCATTAGATAGTGTTTGGTATGCATTCGTGCTCTCATATCGTAGAATGCATTTTTAATTGAGAATGAGAACATTGTTTAAATATATGTTTTACTAAAATGCATTTTGTTAAGAAAAACGCATTCTTGATTTCAGATTACTCACCTCTTAAATGGCTGTTACCGGATAAAGACATTAACCCTTTTGAGCGAACAATTCATGGGCAAAGGTTGTTTCATGTTTGGTAGATAAAATAATCTGATTCCACCTTGCCTATAAAAAAAATACAGGTTACAAATCATACATGCCAATGTAATTATTCAAAGGAAGCAGTTTCCCTTTACCAGCGGTGAAGGAAGTATTCTTTCACCAAAGACATTAATGGAGGTAGGATGAGAAACATAACGAGGGTAAGGGACATTTTCAAACTTTTCTCTTATAGGAGGAAGAATTAATGACTATCAAATCATCCATTTTCCTTCAACCGTGGTGGAAGAAACAACAACAACAAAAAAAACAACTTAAGCCTTATATCTTAACGTAATGGGGTCGATTACATGAAGGTTCCAAGCAAGTATGAATGCAAGGATCTATGTAAAAAGATTGACTAATTATGACTGATTATAATAAAGTGCCAGTTGTCTACCTGACGCATCACTATAGATCCTACAACAAGAGAACTCTAAAAGGGAGAGGCATTAACTTCTCAAACTTTTGATGCATCGCATGCCTATCTGTTATGGATGTGTTTCTCTATGGCATCCCATGGTAAAGTGAGCGGGGAAACAAACAAAACAATTTGGCACCAACACGGATGGAAGAAAAAATTTCCTATTTTTATGATATAATTTAAGCAGTACGCAATCACAGCAGCAATGGAGCACTAAAGGAATACCAATGAGGTGTGAAATAGCTTAAATAGCTTTCCTCCGCAGAGCACTTCCCCAAGAGACAAAATGTGGGAGCAGGGAAAGCTTATAACAATACTTCAGATGCCATGGATTGGCCACTTTCTGAGCTGTTTTCCTCAGCTTGTGAATTTGTTAATTTGGGATTAATCAATCATCTCATGTCCCTAAAGCAGCTCAGTTCACTCTCTCTGGTTGGTCGTCTTTGCTCTGATCTCTTTTTGGATCACCATCATGAGCTTTCAAACCCAAACTCAAATCCAAATTGGTTTCACTCAATTCTTGCGGTGCCGATTGATCCTTGTCTGATGCCTGAAATTTTTTTAATAAGAAAGATTATTCAGGAGCTTGTATAACAGGATAATTCTTTAAACATGTTTGATATAGAGATATCAACAATGTTAAGGGTGTTCCTTATTTAAGGCAACAAGCAATATTAATAAAACAAGCTATCAATCTGGACTATCCAATAGATGCTCAAACTGTTGGACTGAGGCGAGACTCTTTGGTTTTGGGGGCCCGGTCAGTATGATTAAGTTAGGAAATTGGGTTCAGATAGATGAGTATGAATATATGAGACTCATCATCAGAAGTTATAGGTTTTATAATACATGAGAACGATCATCTGAAGGTTTAGGTTTCATCTGTATCCTTCTATATGGTATATTTTGCTAATGTCAACAGATAATATGAGAATGTAAAGACTAAACTTGGCAGATGAGACTCAATTCTGGATCTAGCACCAACAAATTACGGTTTTAAACCTTGGGATCCAATCAGGCAGATTCGCCAATCTGGATAACGATCAGCCAGCACCGCACCTGCCGATTCCCCTGACTCTATCAATTAATGGCCAATAACAGCTACTATTAAACTGGATTGGCATTAGAGTCCAAGAACACTGCTTCAAAGGACAATGGAAAGGAAGGAAAAGCTAAAAATGGAAAAACAATTACTGGGAGGTTCGCATAATGGACACTGCTGGAACTTTATTTAAAATAGAAAGGAAGACAATGCTTTAACTTGAACCCTAACAAAGAATCAGGGAAGCATGGCTTCAAGGACCATCAAAATCCCAATCCATATTGCTTGATCCTGATTGGGATTGACTCCAATATCCAAATAGGATACACAAATTATCCAATTCACTGGCAAGATTTGACTGATGCATGGAAAGATTATCTGATCCTCTCTAAGGATGGAAATACAATCCCGATCCAGATTAGGATTAGCTTGGACCATCAATCCAACTCCCATCACTTGAACCAAGCATAGAGAAAACAAATGTGAGAAAAGTTTTATTTTGACAGGTTACCTGAGCTTCTTCCATTGGCACATCATTAATGTCAGGTTTTCCATTGGAACCATCACTCTTGGACTCTGCCCCAGCAGATGGATCAGTTTCACTTGGTTCGCCTTCCTCATCAGCCTTTTCTGCAGCTTCTATATTCTTCTGTTCCTCTAGTACAGCAATCTGCATTATCATGTATTGAACAATAAACAAGTCTAATACTCATCACCACAACTTAACCACTATTCAACTAACGAGAAGAAATTATGAGCATCAGCATAGGTAGCAGTGTAACTAACGATCCTCTAAAAAGGGAAATGAAAAAGACAATCCCCCATCTCTCTATAGGAGTACCCAAAATCTCATGCTCCTTTACAGAAAATTGTTGCTTAATAAATAAGCCTCCACCTTTGGAAGGCCTTACAATATATGCAGGTGGATAGTTTTTTCCCCAGTAACTGAAATCTGGACAAAGTAGTCTGGATCAAAAGCTCTAATGAGATTTTCACAGTGGATATTCAGAAGAGAGGCTAGGCGTTACCCCAGTCAGTATTGGGTTTGATCAAAATACGAATCAGTTGTCCAACATCCAATTAAAGATGACAACAAGGGCACATCGTGGAAAAATAATGAACATACAAACCAAGGAAGTAAGTATAGATACGTATACCGAGACGATACAAACAGATATGATACTATTTTTGGAAGAAAAGATGTCTTGCCGGACCCCAGACGGTCACTACAACCATGAGTTGCATTTCTGCAACTGGCGGAAACCACCAGTCATTAAGAGCTCATCTATACCCCTGCTTCTATTTTTTGCTTGATCTGAGCTTGGGGGACTCCTTGGAACTCCCATATGACTCTGTAGAAGCAACCTCTCTTGTTGCTGCCAACATTTATAGAGGAAAAGAAGATTGCAGCAAATGGATAAGACAACCTCTCACATAACTGATAAGACAAGTGTATTTTCTTCTCTGCAGAAATCTAACTGTCCATCCCAACTTATTCTAGCAAATGGATCCTCTACTAATGTCACTGGTCATGGTGCCATTCCTCTTTCTTCTTCCTTTCATTATCTGTTGTCCTTCATGTTCCTAATTACCAGTCAATTTTTTAACTGTTAGTCAGTTTACCAAGAATCTTAATTGCTTCATCACCTTTTATAATTCTCATTATGTTTGTCCAGATTTCAAGACAAAGAAGACGATTGGTGGAGAGCATGAGAAGGTTGGCCTATATTACTTTGATGTTGCTTCCTCCTCAAGCGGCGTTTGTTACCTTCTCTAGTGCTTCTCCTCTTCATTGGCACTACCGGCTGGGACATCTATCTTTCTCTAAGATACAACATATAGTCCCTAGTTGCAAGTCTTACCTCCTATATAGAGTGTGAAGCTTGTGAGCCGAGAATGCATCACCACACTGTTTTTCCGTCTCTTAGTGAGTCTAGGAGTTGGTCTTTATTTGATTTAGTTCATTCTGACATCTGGGATCCATATAGGGCTAAAAGTTGGCCCAGTTTTTCTTATTTTGTAACCTTTGTTGACAATCACTCTGGCATTGCATGGTTGTATCTTTTTTATTGTTCTTATTTTATGTCAATTTTTAAACAATTTTATAATGAAATTAAAGTTCAGGTTGGTGTTTGTTTGAAAATTTTGCGTACTAATAATGCTCTTGAGATTACTCAACTTAAAATTTCTTATTCATGTCTAATAATAGTATTATTCATCAAACTAGCTGTTCTTATACACCCCCAACAAAATGGTGTGGAGGAAAGGAAAAAATGACATTTGTTAGAAATTGTTAGATCCTTAATGTTTTATATAAGCATCCCCAACATTTATTGGGGAAACACTATTTTGACTGCTAGTTATTTGATTACTCGGATGTCTTCTTCTATTATTTGAAGTAGACTGCCATTTTGTCTGAGATGCAAAGATAAAGAAGTTGATTTCTACTCCATTTGTTAGTTCTTAATTAACTTGGAGACTTATTTACCAAAGCCTTGTTTCAAAATGTATTTCTTCAAAGGTGCTTAAGGTTGGGCATTGGTGATATCAATGCTCCAGCTTGAGGGGGAGTGTCAAGTTGGTATCTGTTCTGTAAGGGGTATTACTGTACCGAAGCCACCCTCTGACCCCTTTTTCTCTTCCCTCCTTTCATTGCTCCGATAGGCACAGAGCAAGGAGGTAGAATGGGAAAGGAAGGAAAGAGTTCCGATGGAGTTGGGAAGAATGGGATCTTTCGGCTCTGATACCAAGTTGATGGAGGGCCGGTAGGGGAAGGGAAGAAATCCTTGAGACGCTCAAAGTTGCAGGGAAGAGGGCGAGAAGTCGCACAAAGAAGGGGGGAAGAGGAATCACACGCATAGCCCTAAGGCTCTCAAACATTCAAACTCAATTCATCATTCTATTCTCTGATTTGTCCAATGGTTACAACCATTATACAGGGAAAATAAAGAAATAAAAAGGAAATCAACTAAAATAGGAAACTACCATAACTACGCAAACCGACTCTACTAAGACTCTCTAAATTGTATGTGATCCCAACTTGCTAAAATAAAGTGAATAAAATCAAATAAAATCCAATCTTTCTAAGTAAAGTAAATTCCTAAAATCCTACTAGACCCAAAAAGAATATGGATTTGGTTCATCTCTGTCCGGATACTACGATGGGCATGGATCACTCCACGGGTGCAAATCTGCATCATTAAGATAATCCAAATTTAAACAGATCTTAATGGAGTGCAATTTTATAAAATAGAAACAAAAATGAAGGTTATGATTGATGATCAAGTTACCCATAATGATCATTTCTATCATATTGGTTTCATCATAAGAACAGGGATTAAGAATTACAATGAGATGGATGAAGTAGAGAGGAAATTCAAGAGTGTTGTATGATATAACATTCTGTTAAAATTGAAGACTAGATTTTAAGAAGGCTATATACGACCAGAAATGCTGTATGGAACCGATTGTTGTGCAACAAAGAAAGAACTTAAAGTGGGAGTGAGTGCAATGAGGATATTGAGATGGATGATGGAAAGACTAGGAAGGGTAGGATTAGAAGTGAATACATCCTAAAACTCAACATTTGCACTGATAAGGTAAGAAAAACTGAAATCGGTTGATAATGGTCTGACCATTTGCAATTAAGGCCTAGTAATGCACTACAAAAAAAGTAATATCGTGCAACTTGATGGTGGTAAAAGAACAAGGATAAGACCAAAGAACTGGATTAAAGTGGTGGACACAGTCACACAAGTGCTTGCGTGTAACAGCTGCAAAGTTTCTCAATAGAGTGGGAAAGCATAGCAGGATCTGAGTAACTGATCCCAAGCATTTGGGATAAGGATGAGTTGAGCTGAGTTGTATGCATACACAAGAAATTCATTGGATTCCCAACAATGTTAACATTATTAGTCCGAAGGAAAACCCCCCAAAATCATTGATGCTCTCCATGCCATCTCACTAATCATGATGTTTTAGAGTGCATTGGATATGTTAGTACAACTTGTGAAAAGCAGTCCACTATGCTTATATTCTTCTTCTCTTACTTTCGATAGGATGATTGAACAAATTTCAAAGATCTGTCATATAATAATATTTTTGAGCAGTTAGGTACCCCTTTATTTGTTACTCAAGGTCTTCAAGTTTGCCAGACAAAAAAAGCTATTTACATAGAAAAAACAAACAAAAAACCTTTCCCTTAAGGAATTCCAAAACATCATCCTCCAGACCAGCTTGTTAGTATTTTACTCATAACAAGTCATCTAAAGGTCAAGCATACCTCTTATCTTCATTGTTTTTGATAAATAAAAAATACACAGCTTACATCGTAAATTAGAATTATATTATTAGCACCATAAATTTGTTTTGGAATACATTGAACAAAGTATTTAGGTTCCATCCTTCGATGATTCTCGATTCCCACCATACAAGAGCCTACTCTATCAAAAGATTCCAACATCCATTCGTGGAAATCCCAACTTGTGTTTGCTAAACTCTTAACATTTCCAGGAGATCTCCCTCACAATTCAAAAATTGTCATGATGTTTCAACAAACTCTGCTATTCTCAGAACTTCATTTGTGACACAACTGGTTTTATCAATATAGGCATCTCAAGAACTATATTTAACTCTCAAGCAAAACACAAAAACCCTAACTACGGAAGCCAACCCACAGTATCAATGTTTAACACCAATCCAGATCACATATCAAATAATTCAGGAAATCTTCTCAACCAAGCAATTTCACCCAAAACCATCGCCCCAAAATTGAAATCCCAGCTTAAATTATCACAATACTTTAAAGATCACACAAACAAAAAGAAAAACAAAAACCAAGAGAGAAAATCAAAGATCAGAAAACAGAAATCAACATATGAAACAACGGAATAGCACGGCAAGATCATTATCATTACCGGGACGTATCGAAATTTCCTTGGAGGTGGCTCTTCCGGTACAGCAGCAGCGTCGTCATCCTTGGCGGTAGTCTTATCGCCATTGGTGTTGTTGCTCTGAGAGAGAGGAGTCCACTTGTAGAGGAGGAGATGAGAACCATTAGTACCGTTAGACTGAGAAGAATGATGATTTGCAGTGTTAGACGGAGACACGTGGATCCACTTCTTCTTCCATTTCCTCACTGGACCACTGAACACGGTCGTTGGTCCACCATACCGAGTCGACGACCTTCCGAGTCGCGCCCCTACTCCCTCCATTTCTCTGCTAACTTCGGTGGATCTCTTGGCGGACTATGCGGCGGATCGCGAGGTTTCAAAAAATCTCTCTCTCTCTACACCCTATGCGCTGCGATTTTACTCTTTCTCTCTCTTACCCTATAGATTTCAACCACGAAAGTCAGTATGATCAACGGTCCAGATTAAGATATCGAACGGTCTTATGGTAAGGCTTCGTTTGGTATCGTTTCTGTTCTAGAAACGCCGTTTCGTGTCAAAAGCGAAAATTTCAGTTTCTGTGTCAAAATGCAGGTTTTAAACGAAAAAATGGTATTTTAAAATTTCAGATTTTTATTGGAAATTTTTTTTTTTGTCAAACGAAACGAAACTGGGAAGACGGAACTTTTTTTGGAGTTCCGTCCAATCTCATTTTTTCAGTTTTTTTTTCACTTTTTGTTCTAAAAAAACAGAAACAGACCATAAGTGCACCAAACAGAAGATTCCATTTTTTCGTTCTAATAGAATAAAAAAACTCCAGAAACAATTTTTTAGAACGATACCAAACGGAGCCTAAGTATTATAGAACCGGAACCCATGTTCTTGAGGTTTTCTTCCTAGTCAGTCCTTCCTCCTCCTCCGCTTCCTCTCTGGAGAAGAGATGGCAAAACGTTGGTGCATAATCCTATGCCCAGACACGAAGTGGGGCTAAATAATCGTCCTGCCCCGATTGGCGCAGGAACAACGCTGCCATTTAGGAATTAAAAAAAAAAGTTAAGAGAGGAAAATTGAAAGAATAATTAGCGTCGGAGGAGGTCTTTTCTCTTCCACGCGTCGGGTGAGTAGCGTACAAAAGAGAGTGCTCTTGCTCCTCGTACGGGGAGCTAATCCGGACTCGTTTGCCGCCATTAACCGCTAAGGCGCTAATCATATGGGCAACCCCTCCTCTAAACCGAGATTTGAGTTTTTTAGAGTGCAGAGAGAGAGAGATACAGAAAGACAATGAACACTCTCAAACGAATTCTCAGGCCAAGCCAGCCCTGGCGGACGATCAACTTTGTCAAATCCTTGACCTCATTTTCTTCACCTTCTGCAGCTCGACATTCTCAAAGCCGATTCTATCACCGTAAGTATATCTATTTATTTTTTTTCAGGTCATTCACTGTTGTAAAGTTTTGTTTGCTTGCTTGCGATCATCTTTAACTCAATTTTTTATAAACTTGGATGAATTTGTTTGAATTGCTTGATTTCGCAGTTCAATCATAGGCATTTGAACCTAGTTGATTAAAACCGACATATTATGATTCTTGATATGGTTTTAAGCTCATAACTCTAATTTATTTGGGAAACTCTTCGTGATTTGAAATAAAGTGAGGTTTATTTAGTAACCATGAAGCTGCTACATTTTGTACATGTGTGGTTCTATAGTTGATAAACTTCAATTGTTCTTATCTGCTGATGTTAAATTATATCAGATTCCTACTGTATGATTCAGGTACGAGGTTTCGTTATGCACTTGAAATTGGAAGAAATAAAGACTCTAGTTATCTAAGTTACCTTTCGCAGAAAGTCTTGTGTAGAAAAGATGATATATGAGGTTGGAGGAGGCTCGTTTTTTTCTTTTTTTTTTTGAGAGAGGGTCTTTATTGCACATAGCAAAGCCATCTGAAATGGTTCTCCCTCATTTTATCTTATTTCCAATAAATTAAGAACTCAAATATTTTGAAATATCTTATTATTCATTCTAATATACAGAAGGTCTTTCTAAGGCGATGAGAATTAAGTTAAGTGTGTGAACTTGAGTCCATAAAAATTGACAGTTATAGCACTATCACTGTCCTACGAACTGTCTGGCTACAAGTAAGGCTTCGTAATTTGAATTTATTCTACTAAAACTCCAAAACAAGTTAACCCAGAACAAGAATAGGTTAAGATCAATTTACATTTGGACTTAAATGAACCATAAAGGCCATATAATAGCAAAGCAGCCATTGGAGGGTATGCCAAGAGGGTTACTGAATATTTCTCAAACCATGATAGATATTTGGTTGCTACCTTTGTCTTTTTTGCTTGCATATGCCTTATAGGACGTGTTTGGATTAGTTGGGGCCCCTGCTCCCCTTGTGCTTCTTATGTGGAATTACGTTGTTAATGGATTCTTGATCCAAATGCAAAAAGAATATTTTAATTATTATATAACATACACTTTCTTTGAATGGTTTAAGATATGATCTCTGATAGATAAATTTGCAATTTGATAGGATTTGAAAATAACCTTATTAGTGTAGTTGATATAGTTATTCTAGTCACTCCTATTATTGTTATTGCTACTAGTACTACCTGTGCACCTTTTTGTATAAAATATATTCTGGAAAATAAAAAATCCATTATATTTAAAGCATGTATAATAGTTCACGATTGTCCTTTTAACCTTGGTGGTTTGAGGGTTGAGTTAACATCTGTGTCGTTAGGCTTGAAGCGCCTTATGGCAATGACATGTATCGAACTAAATCTGAATCAAATGACATTAGGCTCAACAAAACTTACTGTCCTTGTTGTTGTTGTTGTTGTTGTTGTTATTGTGTACTATTTGTGCCTTTACCTCCAACCCCACACCCCCCCCCCCACACGGGCGGAAAAAAGAAAGGGATCTAGCAGGCTTGTAATTGGGTTAAGGTCAAACATATCTGAAATTTTTCCTTGTTTGAGAAAATTTTCAGAAGTGGCTCAAAAATGATAGCATTTCATATTGTGAGTGTGTGTGTGTTTTTTTGGGGGGGGGTGTGATGAAGTGATACCACTTTACATAATTTGGTGTCTTTGCTTTATTTTGTTTTCCTTCCATGATTGGGACATGGGTAGTTGGAGTAATCTTAGAGTATATTACATTTTTTATTGGCAGACTTGTGCCTCTAATTAATTATGTTACCTAATATTGTGCTGGATCCTTATATTGCTTAATTTCATTCGTAAGTCTGCTTTAGTAGTTTGAAGTTGTGTATTAGAAGATGAGAAATTAGAACTAGGAAGATTTGTTTCTGCGACTGAAATTACTCTTCTTGTTGGCACATGCAGAGTCTCTCGAATGCAACATGCAGCCCAAAACATCTCATGGATTGTGTTTAGAAACAGTATCAGGATATTCTGGGTTATTTCCAGTAATGTCAACTATCTTGGCTGGGGTCCTAGGAGTTGGACTGCAACAAATATCTCATGCAGATGCCAATACGGTTGGGGATTATACCTTTGAAGCTTTTCCTCGCAATGCTAATGTTTTTCTGTCTTTATTATTTTCCTTTCTTGGGGTTCATCTTGTTTTCTGCCATCTGTCTCTCTCTGTTCATGTAGTTTTGTTCTTCTGGTTGTTCAATTTAATAGCTCAAATAGTGGTCTTCTCCTACTTTTGTGGAATTTATGAAAATGCAGACAGTTTTTTACATGTTCACTTGGGAAATTTTTTTGACAGAAGAACATTCAATTGTTCTTATTGTGGGCTTAGCTTTCTGCAGGCTGATCCTGAGGTTCCCTTGCCATCAGAATCTCCATCAAGCTACACCGATTTGGAAAAAATTGTTAAGCAAGAACGACTTCGATTGGAAGAGTTGCTCAAAAGTAGAGGAATGTTTTATGGCTCCTATCCTAGATTTACTGTAGCCATGAAGGGTCAAAAGGTGAAAGTGCCATTTCTTTTCAATCCTGCAATGAGTATGCCTTCTATGTGGGATATCATTCTATTCTGCTGCTACTAATTTTCTCTAGAGTGGGACAGCATTTTTTCCTCAAGCACTTATCTTCCTTCACCAATGTTTATATGTGTTGTTCTTCCTTTATCAGCTTGCTGGAAGAGGAATGATTTAGATACCAATTGGTTCCATGGATAAAAGGAATCTATATATATATATATATATATATATTTATATGTATTTCTGTTATTATAAACAGCAATTGTAAGTTCAGTTTCAGGAAAAGGAGTCAATCTTGGAAATTATTCAACACCTCCATATGATTATTGGAACTGTTTTTATCTGCTAAATAGATATGTTCTTTAGGAAGCCATTAGTGCCACAAGCAGTGGTTATATGCGAGAACTTTTTGCATGCTCACACAAGAAAAAGCTTACTATTTTGTGTGGCTTGGCAAGGCATCTTTGATATGGAGTGCGCTATTATTAGAATTATATACTTTGAAGGTGCCTTCATTTTGATGTTTGTGCTTTTTCTTGGGCTGGATATTATAACACTTTTTCTTGATATCGTTGAAGTTCAATAAGTTCCATTTTTGCCATAGTAATTAATTGGTATATTTTCTACAATGCTTACAATTTTACTGCTGTGCCATAGGTCACAATCAAATTCCAAATACCTCCAACATGTGAAGCGCCGCACTTAATTGTGGACCTTGTTTCACATCTTGGATTGAAGGATGAACGTGGTGGTGGATCAGATATGGTACTGCGTGCTTGGGACAGGTTCGTAGAAGCAAAAATCCCAGTGTACCTTTAGTTTCTCAGTTAGGCTATGTAAATATTGTTACTTACCCAAGTGGAGTTGATCCATTGGTGTACATAGTGGGTTAAATGCCTCAAGAAGCGTCTTACCTGGGTTCAAATCCCCTTGGCACCACCCTTGTTTCTTCCTTGGGGTTCCCACCCTCTTCAGAATGGAAATGGCTTCTGGGGGCCCGTAGGTATCCAAAGGATGTGGCGATACCTTTCGTTATAAAATATATATATATATATATATATATTTTTTTTTGTGAAATAGAACATCTTTTTTGTAGAATCCTAGTGTTAATTGCTTTTGTTCTGTTATGCTGGTGTTAATGGATTTCACCCAACCCTTGGCCGGCCACTTAAGCTATTGGCTACCAGGTCTGGGTGGGTGTCAGAACACCCAAAACCATCTTTCACCCAAAACCATCTTTCCTCAAAGATTCATGGCTATTCAACGGACCACCTAGTTCAAAGGACTGGGCCATTTGTACTGTTTGGAGCATGTGATCAGTTTTCTGGATTATGGATAATTGTTAGCTGAAGATAAAATATTTTTTAGGATATGTACATGGAGAGTGATAAAGTGCGGGTGCACATGGAGGCTTTGGTGGATCTAGTGGACCAGATCCAGCCAAATGGAATTACTTCCCCCTTTCTTTAACAAGTAAATATGTGGCCATAGGAGTAGGCACTCATTTTTCCTTTTGTCCATTTTGAGGGTATTCTAGGACTAGTCAGGTCAACGATCCGGACACCCTGGGTATCAAAAAAAAAAAGTATTCTAGGACTAGGTATCATTGGAATTTTTGGGGTTTTGGAATCAAATTTAAATGTGCAATGCTGACATTGTTTTGGTTCAATTTTACATTTAATTTGTGGCCAAACATACTTTTCAAGTTGTCTTGAGATTATTTTTGGTTTTCGTGTCCAAAAGAACGAGTTTGAACTGGCATATGAATAGGGTATGGCTGCAAAGGATGAGAATGCATTGGGTCATCTTGTGATTTTGTTATTAATAAAGGGGAAGTAAAATTGACTTGCTTTGCTGCTCATTTGGTGTTAACATAAATCCCCTTAAATGCGTTTGAATGGCCATGTCCATGTGATTTTTTTTTTAATTGTTTTCAGCACTCATTCACAACTCAAATCTGCTTTTATCAACCTTAGAACTCAAAGTCCCTAATTCCTTCAGAATCTCTTTGACCTTGATCTTGCTAAATAGTTCAATTAATAATATCATATCAACTACACTGATTGGAGAGCTTATTTTCTGCCATGATGGCTCAACTTAAGTTAACTTATAGCAAATTTTACCAATATTGGACAGTATCTGACCTTAACTGTGATTCTGTCAGAAACCCTTATACGCTGAGTGGCCAGCCAATTTTCTTCCATAATGACACTAATTCAATTAACCCTAGCACCAAATTTCGCAATGACTTTTGGATCCTAACCTTAATCCTGAAAGCCTTTTTCTTTTTTTTTTAATTTGTTTCCCTCTTTGGGTGAACAAAACCCATATAACGTTGACATGCCTCTTTAGGGCTTCCATCATTTATTTGGTGCCTGGCTTTTTCTGAAACTTATTTTGTTTGATTTATTTATTTATTTTTCTGTTCCAGTAAGGTTGCCTGGCAAATAACGTTGAGGCGCACAGAAAAACAAAAGGAAGTTGAAGGAGAAAGGGAAGTTTCAAATGACAAGGATGAACGTGAGGGAGATTTATGCATCCTCATATTTCAGTCACTTATCAGCTCTGATAATGCAGTTATATCTCCAATTTTCCTTTTCTATATCTTGACATTATTATATTTTGCTTAAATGATACATTGCTATTATATATTTAGATCATACTTGTTTCTCATATGAGCTGATTATTTCAGGAAATTGAGTTCATAAAGCAGGGGAGCTTCAGTGAGAAGGAGCTTGATGCTTTGGTGTCTGCACTGAAATTAGCTGGTGGAAAGATGACTGCGAGGAGTGCATTGGAGAGAAGAACCAGAGGACCACAAAACAAACCATATAATGAACGTACACCTTCAGCTGAAAAATCAGCGTCTGCATTGGAGGCCATGGGAGTGAGAATTTTTGGACTCAATGGATCCCATGGAGTATTGGACAATGAGATATCATGGGATAATATTGCAGGATATGATCAACAAAAACGGTAATAAATGTGTATCCTGATACCTAACAGTTCTTTATTCTGCACTTTCTTTGATGCACAAGACCGGCTTTTGAAGCCCAAACCCAGGCTGAACCGGTCCAACCCGGGCTTTTGGTCCAGCAAGGGTTGGAATTGGTTTATTTATTTTATTTTGTCTATTATTTCTGAAGTAGGATACATAGGAGTTAGAGTCGTTTTACAACTTGTTTCCTTTTCAGAGTCTATATAGGAATTTTATTTTCTCTTTAAATACTTACGTGTACCCAATGTTTGACACAAGGTGATTGAATAAGAAATTGAATTGGGTTTTGTGCTCGCATATTTTACTGGTGGATTTGTGGATCCTGTTCAATGCAATGTTCTCCTTCTAGAGGTGTGCCATATTCTTCTTGGTCAACTGTGGTTGTTTGATAAGAAGGTACAACACTATGGCTATGCAAATACTTGTTGTTTCAAACACAGCAACAAAACCATTAAGTTCCATCCCGCTAAAGATCTTCCCTAAGTTAAGCTCAAGAAGATGGCCAAATTGTTTCTCCTTCAGCATGTTGATTCTGATGGTGATGTAGATAAGTCACTTGGGCTTATTTTATTGCAAATAAACCTTGGGTTGTGTTATATATGTGTTGGGCCTTTGATCCCATGGGTTTTCTTTGAAATGGGCCACTTTAATGGGCCTAAAATATGGGTAGAAGGTAGAAAAACGGGATTTAATTCATTAGTTTAGTTAGTTGCTATTTAATTCAATAAAGGCCCATTAGGCCATTGGTCGGTTGTAAAGTCCTATATGGACTATTAATTAGTTAGTTCTACTCCATGTTGGAGTCATAAAGTCAAGTCCTAGTCCTATTTTGAATTCTTAGTTGTAGTAGGAGTGTCTAGTCCTATTGGGAAACTAGCTCCTAGTTGTAGTAGGAGTGTCTAGTCCTATTGGGAAACTAGCTCCTAAGTAGTTTAATTGCTACTTTTCCTTCTATAAATAGAGGAGCCTATGTACTCATAATGAGAGTTTTGAATTAATGAATTATTGAGTGATTACTCTTTAGCTAAAAAAGTTGGTATTGAGAGGTGAGATGCCTAAACCTTTGAGGGGTGTGATACCCATTCTTTTATTCTCTTTCACCCTTCTCAACCCCCCATCGATTCTTCTTTTTCTATTTTTATTTTCTATTTATTGTTATTAAAAGTTCAGACCTGTTAAAGCATACAAAATCAGAATCAGCCAGCCAAAGAGTTCTTGTTCTTGAAGCCAATCGACCCTCATTGCTACCCAAGTTTGAGATCTGATCTACAGATCCTTTGGAGGACTGGTTCTATACTCTAAGAAGATCAATCGATCCTCTCTTGAAGGTTATCTGAAGAAGACAAGTTGACGTTCTTGCAGAATTCTTCACATTCTCTCTCTTAGGTCTGAAAATCAAGAAAGTGCGTAACTCCATGACCAGCCGTCAGAAGCCCTTCATATTTGGGGGTTTTTGTGCCCTCCCTAGGGACTATCTACACCCAAAAGTACAGCTCAATCGGACTCCCACAAACCTAGCCGCACCTTTCTCTTTCCAGCTCTATAGAAGGTCTTTCTTTCTCCTATCGGGTTGGGTTTTGGGCTGGTTTTGCTCCTATATGGGTATTGTATCCTTGAGGGTTTATTTGATGTTATTATTTCTTTGTTTCTTGCTCCTATTTTTATTGTTTGGGGTTATTAACTGCGGAGTTAGTTACTTGTAATCTACTCCTGCATTAAGTGGTATCAGAGCTACGGTTGAAGAAAGCTCCAAACAATCTATCAGGGCCTAACAGAAGATGGTTCCATCAGTTCGTTATTTCGCTAGACAAAGGGATACATTCTACATCCTTGATTGGTTAGATTCTCTGGAGGAATATTTTGACTATTATAAGTTGACAGAGACACAAAAGCTTCAAGTTGTTTGTTTCCGGTTGATTGGTCATATTAGAGATTGGTGGAGAGTCCATGAAAAGCGACTCCGAGTTCGAGGACATGAGCCTAGGACTTGGGAAGAGATGAAGTACCAGTTAGTGATACAATACCTCCCTGTATATTTTCAAAGAAGGCTCTTCCCTCCACAGGATTCCCATCATAATACATCTATTGCTACCCAATCTAATGATCAGCCACGTTATTTTCATGGGGAATTCCTTGAATGGATGCGTGAATTGGACATGTACTTTGACAACTACTACTTAACAGAGACACAAAAACGCCAATATGCGTGTTCCCAGATGAATGATTGTGTACGAATGCAATGGAGAGTCCGTGAAAGGCAACTTCAAACTCAAGAATGTAAACCTAGAACGTGGGACGAGATGCAGTATGAGTTGGCAGGCATGTACCTATCTGAGCATGAACGAAACATGTATTTCCTTCCACCAGATGTCGAAAAGCCACCCACACTTGACAATAGCATGAAGGAATCATCGGCCTCTATTGCAAAAGAGCAACAAGAGAAGACACCTCTGACCAGTGAACTAGAGTCAAAAGTTGAGGTTAGTATTAAAATTTTTTTAGCCATTCCTATTGTTGAGGAAAAACTAGTCATTGATGTTCCCATCAACGAGACTCATGTGGGAGAAGTCGAAAGCAACAAAGTTGCCACAATGGACAATGAAGTTGAGACTAGGAAACTTGACACTACAACAACTGTGATGATTGTGAACAGCCAAGAGGAAGATCCTAAGGAGTTCAAGAATGAAGTGTTTGAACCATCAATGGAACCGATTAGGAACCACCAGGTAGATGAACCAAAGAGCTTTATGTTGCATTGAAGTTAGAAGAGATCAAGGGTGCATATGTAGATGACCCTATGGATACATCCGAAGATGTTGAAGTTGAGCATGTGGAGTTTGTCATCCCATTAAAGTATCTTGAAGATCGAGCTCCTCAGATTCTAGACTACATCTTTATCATCAAAGAGCTACCTGAATTTTTCTACGGCTTGAAGAGGGACGTGCACCATGATATAATCACCCTCACACTTTACAAAATTCGAGGACGAATTTTTTCTAAGAGAGGGCGAGTTGATGTAGATAAGTCATTTGGGCTTATTTTATTGCAAATAAACCTTGGGTTGTGTTATATATGTGTTGGGCTTTTGATCCCATGGGTTTTCTTTAAAATGTACCACTTTAATGGGCCTAAAATATGGGTAGAAAGTAGAAAAACGGGATTTAATTCATTGGTTTAGTTAGTTGCTATTTAATTCAATAAAGGCCCATTAGGCCATTGGTCGATTGTAAAGTCCTATAGGGACTATTAATTAGTTAGTTCTACTCCATGTTGGAGTCATAAAGTCAAGTCCTAGTCCTATTTTGAATTCCTAGTTGTAGTTGGAGTGTCTAGTCCTATTGGGAAACTAGCTCCTAAGTAGTTTGATTGTTATTTTGCCCTCTATAAATAGAAGAGCCTATGTACTCATGAGAGTTTTGAATGAATGAATTATTGAGTGATTACTCTTTAGCTAAAAAAGTTGTTATTGCGGTGAGATGCCTAAACCTTTGAGGGGTGTGATACCCATTCTTTTATTCTCTTTCATCCTTCTCAACCCCCCATCGATTCTTCTTTTTCTATTTTTATTTTCTATTTATTGTTGTTAAAAGTTCAGACCTGTTAAAGCATACAAAATCAGAATCAGCCAGCCAAAGAGTTCTTGTTCTTGAAGCCAGTCGACCCTCATTGCTACCCAAGTTTGAGATCTGATCTACAGATCCTTTGGAGGACTGGTTCTATACTTTAAGAAGATCAATCGATCCTCTCTTGAAGGTTATCTGAAGAAGACAAGTTGATGTTCCTGCAGAATTCTTCACATTCTCTCTCTTAGGTCTGAAAATCAAGAAAGTGCGTAACTCCATAACCAGCCGTCAGAAGCCCTTCATATTTGGGGGTTTTTGTGCCCTCCCTTGGGACTATCTACACCCAAAAGTACAGCTCAATCAGACTCTCACAGACCTGGCCGCACCTTTCTCTCTCCAGCTCTATAGAAGGTCTTTCTTTCTCCTATCGGGTTGGGTTTTGGGCTGGTTTTGCTCATATATGGGTATTGTATCCTTGAGGGTTTATTTGATGGTATTATTTCTTTGTTTCTTGCTCCTATTTGTATTGTTTGGGGTTATTAACTGCGGAGTTAGTTACTTGTAATCTACTCCTGCATTAGATGGCCTCCTTGGTCTTTTCCCAAACTCGACAGAGTCGAGTTCTTTTTAAAGGAGGAGAGTTGATGCAGTAGCACTTGATTGGTTGGATAGACAATACCAACTTTGGAAGCCCAAACCCGAGCTGAACTGATTCAACCCGGGCTTTTAATCCAACAGGGGTTGGAATTAGTTTATTTATTTTATGTCTTTTATTTCCAAAGTAGGATATGTAGGAGTTAAGAATCGGTTCACAACTTGTTTCCTTTTTAGAGTCTATGTACATAACATTGGACACAAGGTGATTGAATAAGAAATCGAATTGGGTTTGTGCTTTGAGAGTGTGTGTGTGTGTGTGTGCTTGTGCGAGCTTCCTTTCACCCCCCCTCTTTTCTTGTGTGATTCCCTCTCTCGCCTGCAACTTAGAGACTCATCTCTGGATTTCCCCTTCTTCCCTAACTGGTCCTCCACCATTCTTTCTAATTGCTGATATTCAAATTTAATTTTTTGTTCATTTTAAGTTTTGTTATGCTAAATGGTAATTACTTATGCCATATGACAAAAAGATATAGTGGGCTATGATGCAGAGTTCTAGAGAGATTGTTAGAGATAAAGATATTGTTTGGGCTTGTCTTTTTTCAAGAATGTAAATTCAATCATGATAAGATGAGATGCGCATGGCTGCAGGTTGGTATTGATTATTGGTTGCTTCCCCAAAAAAATTAAGAAATCAATAGTTGTATGCAATGTGTAATGTTCGTGTTCTCTTCCTGATGTACAGTTTGATGGATCATCCTTCCATAAGAAATACCCTGAAATTTTTTTGCAATTAACAGTATATGCCACGTCCCTGCTGGTATCTTTGGACACCCCCAACCGACCAAGGAGTTATGGATCTGCTGATCCTTGCCTGCATTGGCTGGATTGTAGTTAGTTTTAGCTAATGTTGGCTGATTCAGACTGATTCTGATCACCAATACAGATATGAACTCTGATCCTTAAATCCCTTTGTTTATTTATGAGAGGAAAAGCTGATTTTTTTTTAATTTTTTTATTTTGGGGGTGTGGGAGGTTGTGAAGTCAGGAATCAATCCCAGGTCTGGGGGAAGACAATCCACAGGCTTCACGGTGCAAAGTGCAAGTAGGTTATGCTTTACACATGACGTTGGGGTCATTTTAGCTTGATACCCATTTTTCACTATTTTATTTGCCCTTAACTAATTACCTTTGACCCTTAAAGGAAAGCAAAGCAACTTTGATATTTTATGATTGACTCTAGCCTCTAGGTATACAAGTCTCTCATAAGAAAAAGAAAATTGAGGATAATAGAAGATAGCTGAACCTATCTTCAGTTATATTACTATATCTTATCTTCATATTGCATCTTAATGATGTACAATAGCAGTTTAGAGTTGAGTCAAGTCACACCCTTCCCTGATAAATAGTCTCTCGTGCACACTTATTCTTCTTGTTTCCCTGATAACCATTAGATCATATCAATTGAAATTTATAAATGATTTTGTAGTTTTTTTTTTATCTTGAAATGAGTGGGTCACTCATTCTTCTTGTCTCCCTGATAAATAATAATTAGATCAGTATAGTCAATTAAAATTTAAAAGTAATTTTGTAAAAATTGTTTGATCGAGAAAGATTAGCAAAGCAAGGATGTATTCCCCATCTGTTTTAGCTATGGTCTTCCATTATCATTTTCTCAGCTCTGATGCTGTATTTTACTCGATTGTTATACTCCATCTGATTGAGCTGTTCTGTTAATGATTTGGTCCATTGTTGTATTATTTTTAGGCTGTGTTCTTTTATTAGTTAATGAATTTGCTATTTGTCCAATAAACAGATAAATAAAATAAAACTTTAAATTTGTGAATAGCTGAAAATATTTGCACCTTAAACAGATGGATCAGATATCTGTCTCACTAATCATCTGTTTATTCAGTACTTCTATCATAACTATATGCTGTATTCTTAGTGAGCTGGAGCAAATTCATTACTCAGTCATTTCATGTTCCTTTGGAGCTCCTGAGCCACTGATGCACTGACAAATGCACACACCTGAGCATAAGATATTTCAGGATAGCTTGTTTCTCGTAGGCCTTTCGACTGTGGACCAGATAATTTACCTGTGTAAGACTCATTATGTGAGATGCATGCTGCTGACCCCCACTGCTGCCATATACTGTCTTGAGCAGATGCTGAAGGGCCAAGGGAGACTTTAGTGCCTTTCCAGAACACTAAGCTAATCAAGGTTTATACATAAAGGCTTATCAACAGGGAAGGGGGGAGGAGGATTCTTCCCTAAAGGTGGATGTTGAACCAAGGGACCTCTATCCCTTGGCCAAAGGAAGTCATCAGAAAACCCAATACCTAATGCCCCTCATTATTCCCAGAAACTGGGCACTGATGTAAACTTGTCTCGCTGACTTATTTATCTAGATGGAAAGTAAGACATGCTAGCCTAAGGCAACTTAACATGCAAGAAACAAGCCCTTCACGCTACAGCAGGGCCCAAAGCCACCATTTGATGCATATAAAAGCTTGAAGAAGAGGAAAAAAATACTAGTCAGAAAACTCTGTTCATGGGACTGTTCACGTGAACAGTAATTGTGTCCATATCTCCTATTTTAGTTCCCTTTTGTTAGGTTTTTGTTAGGAGATTTAGTTTCCTGTTTAGTTCCTTTTATTGTTTTTCTGTTTATTTGCTTCTTAGTCTCCAAGTTTTAGGAGTTAAGTTTCTGTTTTTATGTTTCTTAATGAACAAGTGGTTAAGTTTCTATTTTATGTTAGTTTCTTTTTTTAGTTTGTTTCTAATAAGGCTGTGCCCAACCTATTTAAGAGAGACCATTGTAATCGAGTGGAACAAGTTAATGAAGTTTATTTTGAGATGGCTTATGTTGTTTTGCTGCAAGATACCATTGGGTGAGAGGCCCTAGGTGAGATGCCTAAACTTGAGGGCTGAGATGCCTAAAACCTAACCTTCTCTTCCCCCCTTCTCAACCCTCCATCGATTTCTCTTTTCTTCTTTCTTATTTTTTGTTTTAGCCTTTGTGAGATTGTTTGAGAGTTATTTGAAGACCTGAAGTACAACCTACAGTTCAAGCACAGCCAAGGAGATCAGAATTGATTGCAGCCATTGTCAGGTTTTGGAAACTTGGATCAAAGTCCAGATCTTCCAAACCAACCAGCAGTTCAAGCTCATCTTTTGAAGGATACTTAGATAGTTTACAAGGGATCTTCATTCCAATTTTGAGGATCATCCAATGCCAGGACCTTAGTTTCCGTCCTAATTCATGTCGACAACATAATTCTCAATTTTACCATTGGAATTGTCTCATCTTTTGAGGGTCTGTTGACCCGTATAGGACTTTCATCTACTCCAAGTTTCAGCTCCATTTGAGCTATAGTTCGTGAGTAATTGAAATCTTCTCTATTCAGTCAGAATTTCGTATGCTACCTGGGATTAGGATCACTTGTAATTTTAATCTTACATCACCATTTTCTATCGTGGTCATGCCACTGTATACCGTGATGGCGTAGATCCGGTTTTCATGAGTGTTGTGGCCTGTGATCTGATAAATTGCTTGAGAACTTGTATCAGGAAAAACGCTTGGAGCATGTATGCATATTCCATTTGGTAAATGCATATTCCATTGGTAAAATGTGTTATGCATTTGATATGGGTTTGTCTACATTTATGTAATGTCTTTCCATTAATGCACGTCTGAAATGTCCTGAAACACGGGATGGGTTCAAATTCTTTGCTATCTTGTGGTCAACTTGCCTTTTCTAAACTCAGATTCATTTTATGCTATAGAAATTAGAAATTGCCTTTCGGTTTTTATTGTGCAGTGAAATAGAGGACATTATACTACTGGCTCTGCATTGCCCTGAAGTATATGATGATATTGCTCGTGGCACCCGGTGTAAGTTTGAGTCCAACAGACCTCGTGCTGTGCTTTTTGAAGGCCCACCAGGTTTGTGTTCTAGTCCATGAAAGGCGATTAGAAATTGGAAGTACTGATTGTTACATATAAGAAATTAATATGCCTAGTGTTCTTTAGTTCATAAATATTTGCCTTTTACTTCTAGAAGAGCATGCATACCTTCCGGAAGCATTCTGGATCCCTCACCTTTGCCGGAATTTTTTTTTCTCTTTACCTTCTCTATGAAAACAACCCCTATCTCAACTAGGCTTCTCTTCGGTCTTGTTAATATATTGGGGATGATTGGTTGATATTGCTTCATTTGGGTTGTCATTCATAATTTCATATAATAAATTTAGTGTGTCCCTTAACAGTTTATGGTTGATTCAAGAGTAATTTTTTTTATCTTGGCTCTTTGTAAGATGTCTTTAATTAGCATGGTGTTGCTGTATATGTGCAGTTTCTGAACGCTGTGAGAAATACAGGGCCATTCACCTGTCGTAATTGCTTGTCCATGCCAAGTTTATTGAAAGATAAAAGAAAATGAATCAAGGTTTAACTTGTCCTTGACTATACTTAGAAAGTCTCAGACATGGGACTAGTAGAGATATGCTTGTGTTTGAATGTGTTGTAATTAAATAGGGACCAGATATGATTGTATCTTTGTTTTATATAACTGTATTCAAGACGGTGAATAAAAATAGCATATTTTATTATAAAAGCATTTATAATATAAAGTACATACAAAATTGAAATCTATTTACTATAGTTTCTTCCATTTTTAACTCTTTTGTGAAAGGCTTGTTCCATTTGCATAGTATGAACATGATTGAAAATCTTGCGTTTCTTTTTCTTTCTATAATTTTTCAATTATATTCAATATTTTATTGTTTCTTATGAAAGTTCGAATGCAATTCAGTAATTTGCTAGCTAGATGCCTACTGTTATTAAGATTATACTCAGTTTTGTCAGTATACGGTATGTGTCCCAATGATCTTCTCAAACTTCAATATTTGATCCTGACTCTTCAAAGTTGATCCTTAGAATCTGATTAATGTTGTTAAGATTGTCAAACCAATGAATAGTATTGTTCCAAGGGCATCATTTTGAACATGCAGAAATCATGGATCTGTCAGGGGATGCTAGTAATAAACAATTTTGATAATCACGTCCCTAGTTCTTCCCCCCTCTCCCAACACACACACACACACACACATACACACACACAAAGGTTTTGCATATAAAACTAGTCGTTAATGCTGTGTTACTGTATTCTTTAGTTCTTCTTTGATGTAGCTGCACGAAACAAAACAAAGATGAATTTAAGTAGGTTCAGGAGCATAGTTGTCACAGTGTCTAGGCAACCCAAGACGTTTTGGAGGGGGCCTGGATATCAAGGTGTCAATGCCTTGACAACTATGTTCAGGAGTTTCGAGATGTGACTGCTGAGGTGCTTTGCTGTTTGTGTGTTGCTTGGTGGCTAGTTCCTATAATACTGATGACATAATTCAGCTAGACGATCTTCTTATCCACAAAAAATAAAAAATAAAAAGTTGTGTTTGTCATGCATGACCAAAAAGTACTGTAAATGATTCTTCATCGAGCAAAGTTTTTCAACAATCATATATATGGTGTGATTTGGCATATAACATTCCCCCCCCCCCCCTTTTTACTGTGCCTTTGGGTATGGCATATTTTGAAGTATACTACAGATATTGCACAATGAGTAGCCGACATATCAATATTACATATGTAATCTTTAGTGTTATACAATAGAGTTATGAATCACTACAAATTGCTTGATATGTAAGCTATAAATTTTGCAGCTCTGCACATTCGGACCTTTAAACCGTTTCTATGCCTTAATTTTTCTATTTTTAATTTCTTTTTCCTAGAAGTTTTAATCATCTCCCCTATCTTGAAAGGGAAAGTGCCATGTAAGGAGAATCCATTGGATTGATTGTTTAAATCAGTGAGCCATCAATAAATCTTCTAATAAGGTTTTGGGGAGTACCAATAATTTTGAACTTAAATAATCATCAGTTATTTCTTTTAAGGTGACAAATGTTACAGCTAATGTAACAAAGACAAATACCCTTTGTTATTTTTTGTCAAAAATAAATCCTATATGCATGGGTCACATAGTAGCAATAGTAAGTAAATTTCTGATTCCTATTGTGGATCTCGTGAGTAAAATTTTATCTTACTCTATTACTAAGATACTGATATTTTGATGCTTGGAACTTCTTTTTTTTTTTTTTTTTTGGGGGTCGGGTGTGATGCATTGCTATTTAGAGAAGTGTGTTTCTAAGTCGCGCCTTGGTGCAGAGGTGTTTGCATGCCTCCTGCCACAAGTGTTATAGTACGATATTAAAGTGGATCTCTAGAGAACATAGGTTGCAAGCTTGTAGGTGGAGATAGATCACGTAGAAGATGGGATGGATTGATCCAGATCAGTGCAACACAACGATGAGCTATAGATTTACCCAACGCACCTTCCACTGATAGCTGTGTTTTAATTGCTAGTTTTTGTAATTCTCTACAATAACAAGTTGTAGATGGAAAATCAAAGTTTTTGAGTTCCAAAGGTGGTATGGTCGCAAGCCTGAAACTTAAAGGAATTGACAGAAGGCACCACCAGGAGTGGAGCCTGCGGCTTAATTTGACTTAACACGGGGAAACTTGCCAGGTCCAGACATACTAAGGATTGATAAATGTCTAGTTTCTAATGCGGAGTTGTGTGTTCAAGTTACTTTCGTGCTTAACGGGGCTATCAAGAATTCGTTATCTTATTCCTCCTTTCATGAAAGTAGGTTGGCTGATGGATTATCTTGGTGGTGGATGTAATGTATGTAGGATGCTTTGGCTTGACCGATTTATATGGTATGTCAGGTAGACAGCCGGTACCTTATTATAGTTTGTCATTGTAAGCCTATGGCTGATTTGTAGTGGTGCGTCAGGTTGACAGCTGGCACTTATTATAATTAACCATAACCCGCCAATCTTTTTGCATGGATCCTTGCGCTCGTCCTTGTTTGGAATCCCCATGTAACCGACCCCATTAAGTTGGGATAAGGTTTTGGGATGTTGTTGCTGTTATTGTTGTTGTTGTTGTAATTCTCTAAATAAGCCATTTGTTTGGATTTTGATAACTTAAGTAATTAGTTAAACATTAGACTAGTGCTGGCAATACTTTACCCTAACCTTTGGTTCACCTGATTTTCTGGGTTGTTTTGGAGTGACCCCAGTCTTTCTTGGACCTTTTTTGGACCAACCTCGCTGCGTAGTCCTGATGCATTGGAGTGATCCCAATCTTTTCTGGAGCAACCTTCCTGTTTTAAAGTGATCCCAATCTTTCTTGGACCTTTCTGAGACAACCTTTCTTACCCGGTATAGTCCTGATGCACATTTTACATTGCGACTGCCCATAGGTTCGTAACTAGCTGTTACCCCCCCAATGCATAGCCAACAAAATCCATTGCTACTATAAATCACATGATTACCATATTTATATGGTTTTAAAACACTAAAACCAGCTCTTCATAGTGGTGAGTCACTGAGGTGACTGGTATTAGATCCTATTCATGATTCAAAGATGCAGTTATGCCTGAATGTGATGTAACTCCAACTGGGTGATCCAAGTTCTTGAACAATCGACATATCCCCAGTCAAACGAGCCAAGGAAGGTCCTTTCCATCGAATGTTCTCTTTTTTCCCACTTATTATTTTTATAACTTTTAGTATTCTTTTACATTTTAAATGTTTACCTATTTTTACATCTCTTCTTTTGGGGAGGGGTTACAATATTTTGATCTCTCTTATTTGTTTTATAGTCCATGGCCCTTATTGTGATGAGATCTCAATTGATTGTCACCTTCTCAGTTGTTCACATTTCATGTTTCTCCCTTCATCATAATGTTATTGAAGAAACAGATTTTTGGGAGCAGTACCATATTTACGTAGCTGTTTGGTTGTGTGGAATATATGATAATGTGAGTCAAAACATTCTACATGTATAATAGGTGGATTCCTGGGGTTATTACAATATTTAATAAGTTTATGGTGTTAGTTTACATGTCACATTCAATAAGAAAATAGGAAAAAATATTTATGGTGGGGAAGTCTTAGGCTCCGATTGGTTGCAAGGGGAATTGAAGAGAAGGGAACTGAAATTTTCGTACTTAAAAAAGAAATGTTTGTTATCGTTACCCCATGTGACTATATCATTAACTTCAAAGTATTCCTTATTTGGTTATTAAATTTCACTTTACTTTGCTTCCAAAACGCTTTGCTATAATATGTAATAAAAAATTACATGTAAAATGTGTTATTACTAAATGTGGTTAAAAAATGAAGTGGTTTATACAATCACATGGGATCACATGGAGTAATGATTATAAAATTTTATGTATGACAATTCCACTTCTTGTCCCCTTAATTATCCCTTGCAACCAAACGGAGCTTTACTTCACATTTACAAATTTGATCTTTGTTGCCTTTTTCTTTCGTTCTAATATTCTCTTTTCTTTTAATTACATAGTATAGTGGGGAAACTTATGGACACTTTCCATTTGACTGATAGGGACAGGGAAGACATCTTGTGCTCGGGTAATTGCTAATCAAGCGGTATGTCTTAGAAGCTTCTTGCACTCTTGTTTCGTCACACCCAATTGCTTATGTTTTATTTTGAAATACTAGTTACTTCCACAACAGTGTATTTTGGATTCATGATGTTTGAGATAGTTTGGTGCTGCTAGTTGAAATTAATCACTTCATGTTTATTCACATTAATATGGAGATGTATTCAAAAGCTGATATAACCAATATCGAACCTATTATGTCATGTTTGTTCTTATTCTTATTAGTTTTTATCCAGACATGTGTTTAGTAATATTGCCATTGTCAGGGTGTCCCCTTGCTGTATGTGCCACTGGAGGTTGTCATGTCAAAATATTATGGTGAAAGTGAGCGTTTGTTGGGGAATGTGTTCTCTCTTGCCAATGAGTTGCCCAAGGGTGCAATCATTTTTCTGGATGAGGTGAGTGATGCAAGCTGGTTTTGTTTAGGCTATGCTTGAGCTTCCATATTTATTATCTTGTTGTAAGCGTGTTTCTTTATTCATGGTATGTATATATTATAGGAGATAGAATGCCCCCGGGTCACATGGCCCCTTTGCCAGTGCGGGGGCCAATGAGGGGGCGCATATGGGCATCAACAGGGGTGGGGGCTTCATTTCGGTGTCTGGGCGCAGTGGGGTGCGACTAGGGAGCATTCTTTTCCCCATATTTATATTGCCTTTAAGATCTTTAAAGTATTCACTTTCCTACCCTTCTTTTAATGCTCTTACACTTGCAGGTGGATTCTTTTGCTGCTGCTCGTGGTAATGAAATGCATGAAGCTACTCGTAGGATTTTATCTGTATTGTTGCGGCAGGTGAAATGGGGTTTTCATTGATATATTAAAATATTTTACTTCATGATTGGTCATCTGTTGTTCATGATGTGTGTAATAATTTTCTTTTCTCCCATGCTTTGTCTTCTCTCCTTTCTCTACTTGTCTAAATTTGAACTTTGAATTTAATTGTTGAACTCAGATATGAATTGCATCAGTGTGAGATATATGGTCACTTAATGATAAAGAAGCTAATAGGTGACTACTGGGTGGTGATTCTTTAGACTTAGGATTTGAAGCCTATATATCAAAATGTGTGAGAAGTTCTACAAATTGTTTATATGCGATACTAAATTTATTTGGCAGATAAACAAAATTACGTGAATTAAATGTTGCAATAAACCAGAACTATTTAGTAGGAATCTTTGAGAGCAAAAAATCTGCTGAGGTTATCCTATGGTTCGTTCATCTTTCCATTATATAGTTGTCATTTCTCAAAAGTTCATTACTGAAGCCATATGCTTGTCAGAGTTCATTACTGAATACACATTAAGAGCATGATGAATCTATGCATAAATTTGTGGCTTGACAAGTGGAAGGCTGCATCCCTGAATTTCACACTTCTTAGAGTGCCTCTAGCAACTACGCAAAGCACCAAAGAGTTCACTACAGGAGTTTCTTCATCCACTGCATTTCGTTCGGTTCTGACCTACATTATACTTCGGTTTTCTTGAAGCCTGTTGTTAGTTCAAAACTTGATCCTGTTATCATTACGAATGTGCAAGGGAGTTCATATTGTAACATTTATTGAGTTAACAGCACTCAACAAGCCACTTTTCTGCTATGGTGTTGACAAATTCTGTATTTTTGTGAGTGAAGATTGACGGATTCGAGCAAGAGAAGAGAGTGGTGGTAATTGCTGCAACCAATAGGAAGCAAGACCTTGATCCCGCTTTGATAAGGTATGCATGTGGACTTAATCTATCTGTAGTGTGTATGTGTGTATCTTGAGTGGTAAGATGGTCATCTGACTGGTCTTTATCTTTGTCCTTGCAGTCGATTTGATTCAATGATTACTTTTGGTCTACCAGATCAACAAAACCGTCAGAAAATTGCGGCACAGTATGCCAAGCATCTCAAAGAATCTGAATTAATTGAATTTTCTGCTGTTACAGAAGGGTAAGAACTGTAATTTTCTTGAATGTTCTGATTTAGCATCCCAATTAATTGAGAGCTCCTGGTGGGGGCCATTGCTTCTATCTGCTGCTGTTTTTCTCTTCTTTTTTTTTTTTTTTTTTTTTTTT